>NC_080670.1:77650801-77950801 GCF_030247195.1 Topomyia yanbarensis
ATGCTGGAAGTCCGAACCGGTTCCGGACTAGTTTGACTGGGTAGAGGAATAACCGCTGTCAATTCTGTCGAACTCAGCTACAAAAAACATGACAGACAGTGGTTTGGATATCCCAACTACCAGGCACGTAGCCAGAGGGGGGGCTAGGGGGCTAAAGCCCCCCCCGAAACTTTTCAAAAATAAATTTAAGAAGCAACATGTTTTTCGGTAACTCGTAAAAAAATTGTATCTTGTTTGGTTTCAACAAATTAATGGGAGAATGGTGAGGAAGATTGCTATTTCGAGCCACAGAAGACATCGGTCACGATATCTACTCAGTATGCCGAGTCTGATAACACACTTCCTTTCATATTGTGTGACTCGTCGGAAGAACAAAAGAAACTGTTACTTTAATTCTTTTTTTTTATAATTGATAAATTTATTTAGGCCCAAATGCGGTAGCTCGACGAGGCCGATTGTTTGTTTTTTTGCAATGAATAAAAAAAACAGCTACATTAAATTTTTGGTCTCGTTCAGGCGCAGCTTTCTGCTGCGTGTTGAGATCCTTTTTCTAGGTGGCGAAATATTGCCAATGTTGTCCACTGCAAGTTGAGGTTCATTTCGTTTGTCTTCTTTCGCGTTATCGTTCACGTCCATGTCCTCATCCGTACTACTTTCCTGCTGCTCGCAGTCGTATGTTCCAGTTTGCGTTTTACTCTTAAGGGTCGTTTTATTATGTTCGTTATCGGCATTCGTTTCGTTGTTGTTGTTTCGTGGTTGTTGGTGCTTGATCCGAAGATGTTGGTTTTGCAGCTGTTAGTGGTTTAGCGTAAGATGGTTTTGGGCTGATTTCAGTTGGATTGGTTAAGTTTTCCTTAACAGTTTCTACGCAAGGTTTTCCGAGGTGCAGCTTCTTCGTGCAGAACTGGCACGTAGGAATTTGCCCTGGGTACGTGACTAGCGATGTTTGATGAATGAGAACATCGTCACTTCCTAACGCTGTGACGGTTATGTATGAGGGAATTGGCTTGGTCACACGCATTCTCACCACACGAACACCGTTAGGGATGCCCGGGAAAAAATTCTTCCAAGTCTCATGTGTAACGGAGTCTACTTCTCCGTATTTTTGCAAGCATTTTTTAATCGCGCCGTCAGGGGTACGCGTAGCCAAATCATGGACACGAACTTCTACAGCGCCGTTCTCGATGTATACGGGAATGCTATATTTAACATTGCCGCATTCGGCGGTGTGCTGCATGTTGTTTCGCGAGGCGAATGACTCAGCTTGGTTAATGTTATTGAACGAAATCAGCACGCAATGTTTAATATGATGCATTTGTAGGGTTTTCACTTCAGCCAGATTGAGTTTCATCTGCACTTTTAATAACTGTTCCACTTCCCGAATGGCTGGTCTTACGGGGCATTTCGAAAAATCAACAGCAACACAGTTCGGCCGTATCTGGGTTGCTTTTTGCTGGGCACCGTCACTCATCACTAAATCGCACAGTAGGTATAGGCTATTGTTATATGGACTGCTTGTGTGATAGGCACCGATTGATTTTTAGGTAGAATTGACCGTTTCACTTGCGCGGGACGATTTTTTGCTCCTGCTCAGGGCGAGATGTGAAGACAAACTGATGACTTTAATTCTTGCTGGGGTAATCCGT
This sequence comes from Topomyia yanbarensis, assembly GCF_030247195.1. NCBI lineage: Eukaryota > Metazoa > Arthropoda > Insecta > Diptera > Culicidae > Topomyia > Topomyia yanbarensis. The sequence continues at coordinate 77,652,448 of NC_080670.1, forward strand.
CGGATGATTGAATCGTAGAAGCAAGAAGTGGTGCTCCAGCCAAACGTGGAGGCTATTGACTTCTGGAATTTTTGCATAACCGAATTTCATGATGGGAAATATTTGCTGAAGGTGAAAATAGAGGTTATGCTTACGAACATCGCCTTTAACGAGTTCTACCTTGTCAGGCATTCAGTACTTATGTTACTCAACAAATTAGCCTAGGCGAAACCAGTCATTTTGCAACTTGTAACACGTGGTTGATTCTCATATATATGGATGATGAGAAAATCAATGTTCGGCTACAAGATCTGATACCTCTTACTTGAACCGCGGGCGAACGACCAGGAGGTTAAAGCCCCAATAAACAAGCTTAACTTCTTTGAACCGTGGCCATTAAAAGATTCCTGTCACATTTGGAAAAAATGTAATTTATTATAAAGGACACATCTAGGAATTAGACGGGTAGGGTCAGCTAGGATTTCGTCCTAGCTGACCCTGCACGCACAAAACACAATGCGATAATATAATCATACACGTTACATCTTTGCACATCCATAGTCTCCAATACGATTACCTGAAAAACAAACAATTGCCAAATTTGTGGCTGCTGTTCATATAATATTGACGGCAAAAACTGCGTCTAGTATTTCAAAATTAACAGTCAGCATCATCATTGAGGAAGTCGACACTTGTGGCCCGTAAGGGGACAAAACAAAAATGAAATCAGATATTCGCGAACTGCCATGTCCATGGCAGTTATCACGATAATAATACGGAAGTGTACAAGATAGATATGAACGACCACCAAGACGCGGTTGGTTATGAAAAATATTTCTCAATCAGTAAACAGGTCAATCGCACGAGATCTGTTGGACAACCATTAGCGTTTTATCATTTTCATTGTTTACATCGTGGAAATATATTAAAGACTCAAGGCTTCATTTAGCTAATGCATTGAACCGACTCAAGTAAACGAATTGTATAATAAAAAAATAGAAGTTTCATAGAAAACTGAGTACAAAAACTGTCCCAAAATTAACATTTATCGCTAGTAATGGTATCTAACAATACTCATTTTATGCTAGATATAATAGATTAGAGCAATGTGCGCTTAATATAAACGTCAAGCATCTTCCAAACTGTTTTCTTACATTCTTTAGCTAAAAATAATTGACACGTATTTTTTGGTTTGGCTAAATATTATATTTTTTTCAAGTTATTCGCTTTTGAACTTTTGAAGTCTATAAAATTGAACATTTTTCAATCACTGATAACTCGGAAACGACTCGATATATGGAAAAAAATATTAAATAAAAAAGTTGCGTTTTCAAATAATTTTTTTGTTATATAACTTATGAAATTTGCAATTACTTGAAACAAATTGAATTTTTTTAAGGCTAGACCAAATTTTTTATTTATTATTTTCTTTAAGTATTAAAATCGTGTTAAAAAGATTGTGTAAAAATTTGGCAGTGGAATTCTTTGCGAGATATTACAATTATAAACTTAAAACATGGCAATTTTACACTAAACGCCCAGCGAAAGGCCTGTTATAACTGAAATGTCTCGTAACACTTCGAGTTCCATTCTGAATTTTTAACATAATCTTCTTAATATAGTTATGTAATCAAAATAAATTTGATTTCGGGGGACTTTAGAAAATATTTGCTTTTAACATGAGAATACCCCCAAAAAAGTCTTAAATTTGCAGAATGCGAGTCATTCCACGATTTACAACTATAATTTTAGTTCCCTTCAATTTTTTTGCACTCTTTAGCTGAAAATTATAGACACGATTTTTTTTACTTTGGGTGAATTTGATTTTTTTTCAAGTTATGAGTTTTTGAACTTTATAAAGTACTAGCTAATACCCATCGCACGTTGATGCGACTTTCAACGAAATAGGAGGAAACCATAATTTGTTCCGAAGCGCCTTCTTGTAGGCAGATAATCCCCACCAATAGCACACAAACACGCTCCATAACAAATTCCTACTATACATAAATTTTTACGGCAATTGGTTAAGCCGTTTGGGAGTCCATAAATCACATACATACAAACATCGACTTTTAATAATATAGTGATTTTTTAAAGTTTTATAAATTTAATAGAATTGGACATTTTTCATTCCCTCATAACTGAGAAACTATTAGATTTCTGGAAAAAAGCATTAAATAATAAAAGCTGCGTTTTCGGAAGATCTCGGCGGATTTTTTTTTGTAATATTTGTTTTTGTTAAATAATTTATGTATTATGCAAATATTAGTAACAAATTTTTTTTCAGGGTGGAGCCAAAAATTTTTTTTAGCTTTTTCAAATAATTTATAATTATATCGAGAAGATTGTGTACAAATTTCAGAACGAAATTCGAAGTATTTTACGAGATATTTCAATTACAATAGGCCTATCACTAGGCGTTTGGTGTAAAATTGCCTTGTTTTAAGTTTATAATTGTAATATCTCGCAAAGTATTTTGATATCCACTCCCAAATTTTTGCACAATTATTTTAACATGATTTTTAATATTTAAAGAAAATAATAAGTAAAAAATTGGTCCAGCTTTAAAAAATTCAATTTGTTTCAAACAATTGCAAATTTCATAAGTTATATAACAAAAAGAAATTGCTATTTTTTTCAGTGAGCTCATTGAGTACACAACTTTTTTATTTAATATTTTTTTCCATATATCGAATCGTTTCCGAGCTAGGGGCAGATCACTCGAAGAATGTATAACAAATTTGCATCAAATTAGAAAAAATGCATTTAATTTCCATTTTTGCATCAGCTTTGCACTCCCTCGCAGAAAAGTTTGTTTAACAAACGTACTACGCTGATCCACTTTGTTCGACGTTTTGTTAAATGTAGGGCTAGTTTTTCTGTAGGGTTTTGACGTCTTACACGCAACGCAAACAACATTGCACGCAACGCAAAAACATTGCACGCGACGAAAAATACATTATGAATTTCTATTTTGATGGAAATAAATGCATTTAATTTCGCTGATTTTTAAAAATGCATCACAAGTGATCTGCCCCTAGTTTCCGAGTTATAAGTGATTGAAAAATGTTCAATGTTATAAACTTCAAAAGTTCAAAAACTAATAACTTGAAAAAAAAATCATATTCAGCCAAAATAAAAAATACGTGTCAATTACTTTAACTAATGAATGCAAGAAAAATAATTGGAAGGAATTCAAATTTTGATTGTAAATCAGACATGGAATGACCCATATATTTTGATCCTATTGATCACCAAAGATCCTCCTTCCTAACTGGGGTATGCCAAAAAATTATGTTAGCATGATGCATTAGAACTGGTAATAGTTACAGGACGCCAGATCAAGAAAATAGAAGTTGAACCATCTACAATTCGTTTGCTAAATCAGAAGATTTTGTGCAAATTTCGACATTCTCTTCGATCGAACATTTTATGGATATTTTTCTACTCATTTCGATTTAGCGTCATCTACACCTTTTAAACGTGTAGCTTAGAACACCTTGCGTTTTCCAGCACCGTCAAGGATTGTCATATTCGGTTAGCGCATAAATACTGAGAACTCTAGAATATCCATTGTTGCAACGAGAGTAAATTGTAACTTGTAAATAAAAATAAATAATAAAAATCAAATTAAACATCAATAATTCGTTGATGTACTATAGCCTTTCTTGTGACAAAGAACATGGATTGTCATAGATTTGGCTTTGTTTTCATTTAGAACTTTTCAAAATTTCGTTTAGTTTCTAGTGACAATATGAAGTAATTAGAACTAAAAGCTTTATGCAGGGGCGGGTAAAGCGTAGTTGGTAAATTGATTACCTTTTACGCAGCTCATCACGGTTCGTTCATCAATCCCGCACATGTAGGGTTAGAAATTTTTCTAATGAAATTTTCTAACCCAAAAAGAGGCGAATAACCATAAGGTTAAAACATGTATAATCGAAATAAAAAAGCTTTATACAATAATTTTTTAAGCCCCTCCCGAAATAAACTCCTGGCTACGGGCCTGCCAACTACCTTCGAAACCGTTAGAGATTTTACACTTGTTGAATGCTGAAAATGGACGTCTGTTCTGCGAGGGAGTGCAAAGTTGATGCAAAAATGGAAATTAAATGCATTTTTTTCTAATTTGATGCAAATTTGTTATACATTTCTAGAGTGATCTGCCCCTAGGGTGTGGCCCAACCAGCGAGTCACGACTGTACCACGAGATTGAGTCAAAAGTACTTAATTTTAGGTAGCTTTCCGGTGGCGTGTAGAGCTTGAACATTTGAATGGGATGCAAGTGTTTTCTTCCTGAAATAAGGGTTGCCAGTCTTCCGCTTTTGTGTCCGCCTAACTGCCCTCTGAGACGTCCAAGAAATTGTTTCAAAATCGTTCAACACGAGTCCAACGATGGACGTTTGTTGAACGGTTATTTGGACGTTGTCTAAATTGGTCCAACGAACGTCCTTCATTGGACGATTTTGAAACCAACCGTTCTTGGAGAGTACGAATATAGTATCCCACTGAGAAGTCCAAAAAATGGTTTCAAAATCGTTCAACACGGGTCCAACGATGGACGTATGCTTTTTTTTTCTAAAGATTTATTTGAAACGGCTCAATGCGTTAGCACAACTGAGCCGTGGGTCTTTTAATTTTTTTACAATAAGTAAAAATTTAAAAAAAAAATGCTAACAATATCGGTCTGCCAGATCTTGTTGACGCAGCTTGCTGCTGCGTGTTGAGATCCTTTTCTTTGGCGGTGAAGCAGCTTGGGGGTCATTCAGTCTGTATTCTCTCGCGTTATCGTTCCCGTCCATGTCATCATCGGTACTCCTCTCTTGCTGTTCGCGATCAGAGGTTCTTATTTGTTTCTTGTTCTTACGTGTCGCTGTTGTAAATTCGTCTTTTCATCGGTATTTGCTTCTTTATTGGCGATGCTAGTTGTTGGTTTAATTGGATCGTTGTTTTTGGTTTATCTGAAGGTGTCGGTGGCTGCTTGTTATAGTTGGCTGTAGTAGATGAGTTTTGACTAGTTGCTTCGGCACATGTTTTTCCGTAGTGGGCGGTATGGTTACAGAATTGGTATGTTGGGGTCTGCCCGGGATATGTGATTAGCGTTGTTTGCTTATAGGTCACGCCATCCTTCGGTGATTTGCATTCGATAGTCATGTAAGAAGGTATTGGTTTAGTCACTCGCATTCTCACAATACGAACGCCGTTGGGAATGCCGGTGAAAAAATTTCTCCAGGTGTCATTCGTATTAGATTCTACTTCTCCATATTACGATATGATTCCTTTAATGTAATCTTCCTTAGAGCGCGGGGCCAAATCATGGATACGCACGTCCACCATGTCGTTTTCCATATGCACAGGGATCTTGATTCTGGTGTTATTAAATTCGACCTCGTGTTTCATGTTATTCTTTGCAATGAAGTTTTCGGCCTGTGCTAAGCTTCTAAACGTGATCAAAACACAGTTTTTAACGTGATGTAGCTGAATGTACGTAACTTCAGCTAGATTAAGCTCCATTTTCACTTTAACTAATTGTTCCACTTCCTGAACTGTGGGTCTAACACGAGTTTTATTAAAGTTGATCGAAATCTCGTAGCACGGGCACTTTGGTTTCATTTGGTAAACTCATTTCACTCCGCAGCCGGGGGCAACGATACAATTTGTATGTGCACTGATATAGAACAATAGCTAGCTTGATTCACTGGTGCCTATAGCCTGCTACAGCGTAGCGATTTTTTTGACGTAGGACTTACGTCTTTCTTTACTATACTGGGTGTCATTTCAAAATTTTCAAAACGGATGCGTTACGTACACTTTGAACCTTAATAACTTTTCTCCTACTAAAGGAATTACTAATTTTGTTTCATAAATCGAAAGGAAAACGTTCAACGCTTGCTATTGATACCTTGTGTTTGCTATGTAAAACTTGTTTAAAAAGTTGAAAAACTACTTTTAATGCGAATCAACATAAATGCAAGAACCTATAAATATGGGTGTCACAGTTTTTCTTAAAGCCAGACGTGTCTAAGCCACAGAGCAGAACACACGTACGTGTGCTGCTCAACGAGAAGCTGCATTTGGACCACCAACGAAATCATAGCTACTGACTTATCGCTACCAACCAAGAACTGTCGTCGCCCTGCGTGAAATTCATCGCTCTCAGAAGTAGACAGAGTTACTAATCCGCAAGCTGCTCTTCCAGTGCCTGGTCCGTGAGAATGCACAGCATTTCAAAACCGATCTATCCTTCCGGAGTTCAGCCGTAATGGCCCTCTAAGAAGCCAGCGAGGCCTACCTGGTTAGTTTGTTAGAAGATACCAATCTGTGCGCTATCCATACCAAGCGAATAATCATCATGCCGAGCGGGAAACGGCGAAATAATATTCACAACAAACGGTCTTCATTAGGACCACAAAATCGTTCTCAGAAGAATTACAATTGAAATTTCGTGCTTTGGAAAATAACTTCCCTCTTATCGAGTTAGTTATTTTCTATAATAATATCCGAAAAATGTACGATAAAACCAGTAAACTGACCAATTGGACGGAAGCAAGAAAATACCTACAAAAATTTGAGTCAGAAAAGTGACATTGACGGAAAAATGCTTCGATCGTTTCTAAGTGTTTGGCAGCTAAAGTTGCCGATTTCCAACGTCAATTATTTGCGCTGTACTGTACGGAACAAACAGATTTTAGCGCGATTTGTTGGGAAATAATCAAAACAATTGTGTAGTAGATTCCCTAGAGGATACGATTACCGTAAATTTTGATACAAATGATTTTGTAATAGCATTAATAAGCCGTGCTTTGATTGGTGGTTTTTGCAAATCTTTCTATAATATTAGTGAATTTGGCAACCCTGCTACTAAGCGAAAGCCACACCAAAAAGAATGATGAAAATATTTCCATTTGTCGCACAAAAGGATGGACTTCCATCTTCACTAAGAAGTTTATAAAAGAGATCGCATTGCGATATACAATGCTCATATCGACATGAGCTGCGAAAGGGGAACGTTCGTGTATGTACGCAGCAGAAGCGAATTCGGGCAAGGTTCGAATCGTTAGAAAGGATTCTCGTCTGGTATCACCAAAAATAGTTATCTGCAAACCGTTCTTCTTAGGATGAAAACATAATGGAGAAAGAATTGAATTAGAAAGTTCCATTTAATAACTTGGATTGAGTTTGCGCCTGTCAAGTCTGCTGGACTTTATCAGTGACACATATAAACCAATGTTTATCGAATTAATCTTCAAACCCGTAGGTTTTGCAAATCTTTCAAGAACATTAGTGAATGTGGAAACCCTGCTACTAAGCGAAAGCCACACCAAAAAGAATGATGGAAATATTTCCATTTGTCGCACAAAAGGATGGACTTCCATCTGCACTAAGTTTATAAAAGAGATCGCTTTGCGATATACAATACTCATTCGAGATGAGCTGCGAAAGGGGAACGTTCGTGTATGTACGCAGCAGAAGCGAATTCGGGCAAGGTTCGAGTTGTTAGAAAGGATTCTCGTATGGTATCACCAAAAATAGTTATCTGCAAACCGTTCTTATTAGGATGAAAACATAATGGAGAAAGAATTGAATTAGAAAGTTCCATTTAATAACATGGATTGAGTTTGCGCCTTTATCAGTGACACATATAAACCAATGTTTATCGAATTAATTTACAAACCCGTAGGTTTTTGCAAATCTTTCAAGAACATTAGTGAATGTGACAACCCTGCTACTAAGCGAAAGCCACACCAAAAAGAATGATGAAAATATTTCCATTTGTTGCACAAAAGGATGGACTTCCATCTACACTAAGAAGTTTATAAAAGAAATCGCATTGCGATATACAATGCTCATATCGACATGAGCTGCGAAAGGGGAACGTTCGTGTATGTACGCAGCAGAAGCGAATTCGGGCAAGGTTCGAATCGTTAGAAAGGATTCTCGTCTGGTATCACCAAAAATAGTTATCTGCAAACCGTTCTTATTAGGATGAAAACATAATGGAGAAAGAATAGAATTAGAAAGATTCATTTAATAACTTGGATTGAGTTTGCGCCTGTCCAGGTTGGTGGTAAGTGCGCAATAATGTCCGGAATATAACAAGGGTGTTGACGTAGGACAAAATGTATGTGAAAATTTTCTGCATAACCTTACAAAATCTTGACTCATGCTCTTGACATGCTACTCTTACTATAGTAATTCGCAAAATTTAAATTTCGATTAACTGAAGCATTTCTTGACTTTTATCGGCAAAAAATTACAGCAAGCTATCAACTCTTATTGCGGAGAACTCAGTAATAAAATTATTGTACCGAATAGATTACCGGACAGGATACTATTGTAAATCCCCATGAAAATTTCGCTCAACTCGATGAATCAAACTTAAGATGTAAATTTAGCCATTTGAAAGAGACACAAGCAGAATTTAAATAATATGATACGTCTACTAATAGTCCTACGTCAACACGCGGTTATGTCCTGGACATTACCCACCCCTAGTTTTTTGCTTCTGCTTTGTGCGATGTCTGAAGATAGACCGATGGACGTTTGTTGCACGGTTATTTGGATGTTGTCCAAATTGGTCCTACGAACGTCCTTCATTGGACGATTTTGAAACCACCCGTTCTTATAGGGATCTATAATCCTGTCCTATCCCACTGAGACGTCCAAAAAATTGTTTCAAAATCGTTCAACACGGATCCAACGATGGACGTTCGTTGAACGGTTATTTGGACGATGTCCAAATTGGTCCATAGAACGTCCTTCATTGGACGATTTTGAAACCAACCGTTCTTAGAGGGATAGATGTAAATAAGCTATCTGACCCAGGGATGCCAGATTTGAAGATTTGTCTACATTTTGAGAACATTTGAAATGTTGTTAAGACGTGTTTTTCATTTTGAAGACAAACTCGTTCGGAAGTCTGACTGATTTCTGGCAGAATTCTGGCTCAAAATCAATAACCGATTCAGAATCCTGGCCGTTGAAGACAAATGAAGAAATTTTTTATGAAATGCTAAGACATTTGAAAAATATACCTGGTATCCCTGCTCGGAACTGTCAGAAAAATGAGTTATAATGTTATAATGTATACTTTTGCATGCAATCACAGGCTACAGGTAATCTGGCGAACCGAGCAACAGACGACGGGCACGGCTAACTAGTGACTGGTTAGTTGGAGCGAAAAAGGCCGAGCGCAAAAAAGGGAGTGAATGGTCTGTTCATGCTGAGGCAGGTTTGGCGCAGCGACTGGCAACCGCGTAAGGGGTAAACTCAGCCACCCCGAAGCAAGTCAGAAGAGCGAGTGTATAGGCGTATAAGTGGACTCCCTCATGCCAAGATGGGAGGGTCGTAGCGTAGTATGTTGAGACTTAGCTATCGATGCCTCGTGGCGTGGCAGAGGAGTGAAAGGGTGAGCATCCAAGTCAGTCACACACGGTATGTTAAGGGTGAGCACAAAAGTCAGCCTCACATGGTATGGTAGAGGCTAGCACAAAAGTAAGCCTAGCAAGGAATGAAAAAGATGGGTGGTTAATGTCAGAGACATAACCGGAGTGAAGTAGAATACACTTTTGACTGGTTATACAAATGCTACAATTTCGACTATCTTCTGATAGGTTGTATTAAAAGCTGTTATTTCGTTATTTCTAATAGTAATGAGAGATGGCGTTTGGTCACGGATTTCTTACAATAATATTTTATTGCGTCTATTACCAACGTTTCGAAGGTCTATGCCTTCATCTTCTGGGCAAAACTACAATTTGAACAATAATCTGAACAATAATTACATACAACATTCAATTTGCAAACACACAGATTACTTACAACACGAACAATATTATCTTAGTCAAGTTGGTTTGAACATTCAGACGGAAAAAACAACGGACTGATCTAAACTGTAATGTTAAAATTAAGTTTGAGTTTGATTTGAATTGCAAATTCGTTTTAATTGTGGCAACTTACACAGACGGTCCCCGCACACATCACTAGCAGACTGAGCAATGAAACGTTTCAAAAAGCAAAAGTGTGTGTTGTAAACAGTATCCCAGTTAAACTCATTCCGGAACCGGTTCGGATTTCTTAATGGAGTCATTATGGATTCCAAATCAAATGCAACAACCGATTCCGACTCAGAATCGGTTGTTGCATTTGATTTGGAATCCATACTGACTCCATTCAGGATTCCGAATCAAATTCCGAATGGTTTGACCGGGATCGAGGTATGGAACAGATGGAAGTGGAAACAGCAATAATTTGACGTATAGGAAACGGGCAGAAGAGAGTGAGCGAAGTTTATGCTTAATGAGAGAGAGAGAGAGAGAGAGAGTGTAGCGCCCCAGAGTATGCTGCATTCAAATTATTAGTGTCGGTTCTGAAATTAATTGTTGAACCATCACTAAAAATGTGGCACATTTCCAAAATCTGTAAATCGGTTGTCATGGTCTAAAATTGTTGTTTTTGCTAGATCAAAGCTGTGCTCGTTATCAATGGCATGAACCTGGGACGGGACGTGCAAAGTGAAAAAAGTAACTGTCACCGCGACCCGGCAATGGCCTGTCATTGCGAACCGGACCTTTCTTGACGATTTTCATTGTCTTGGAATGGACAATGCCTGGGTAGTATCGTGATATCCTGGCTGTATACAAGGTGTATTTAGAAAACATATTTTACATGTTGCTTAGATACATGTATATACACACAAACAAATATGCAAAATGCACCGAAGGCACGTGCAATTTAATTATTCTACTCAACAGTTATGGCACAGACAAACAGACGTAACACGAGATGAATTTTCATCGCCATAGAAAAAATGGTCGATTTGAATTATTAAAAATGCGCCACCTCAACGAGCGTGGCGCTTGTGAAGCGATTTTGACACATAGCCATAATGCGTCACTTCGTTACCGCAAGCACCTGAAAACCAAGATGAAGGGGAAAAAAGGTGGAAGCATTCGTCACTTTTGAATGTATTAGTTTTATACACGTCAAATTGAACATGGCGTCCGTGATCCATAAAATAAATAAACATAAAGATCCGAACAAGCATGCTGATTCTTTTGTGCACGTTGAAAAGAGAGAAAAGGATGAACTTCACCACGGATCTTCCGATTCGAACACTTAGTGATACTTTATTATCTCGAAACTACCGATAAAAATAATTATGACTGAACCAAATCAAAACCTCTGGCCACAGAAAAGCCCACCACGTTATTTGTTTTTCTTCTTCATATTCGTTTGTTTTATCGAAGAAAAATGACAACAATGGTCCAGAAATGTGAAATGTATTCCTGACGAAGTATCCAAGGCAAGAATTGTTCAAAATCATCTCGTAGTTTCCTGCACGATGTCGAACGGTGAGCAGATACATTTTAAGATCTTGCCAATTTATGCTATGGAAACTAAAGATATGCTGAGGCCATATTCAATCTAGATATGTTTAATGATCAGTCGCAACCTAACAAGTGATAAAACATCAAATCGTGAGATTATTATGAATGATAATAACTACATATTTAGGTTGCGTTGGGATACAGTTCCGTAGAAGACCAACACATCGAGCATAGTTTGCACTTAAGAGAAAGATCAAAGATTTCGTTGAAAGGGAAAGTAGTGTCATGTACTCGTATGCAGAATCATCGTGGCGAACCATCAGCTTCGAATTTTGTAAAATTAAATTCTCCCATAACCTACATGGTGAGTTTTCATTTACGAAAAACTGAAAATGAAATCGTTGATGCGAATTGATCTTGATATTGGCAAGGAAGTTTTAGGGGTTGTTTCTCTGCGATCTTGATCCAATTACCTCGATAACACAGCCAAATTTTTAGGCTACATAACCTTGTGTTTATAGTAAAAGCAAACGCCAGTTTGAAAAATAAAATAAAGAGTTCCTGATGTCTCCGGGATTCCAAAAGCGCGACGGCAAAGAAGAGTAAATAGAGACAAAAATCAATCTTACGACCAATTAACGATAAGAATTGATTTCTTCACACGAAAAGAAAAACAATGTTGGTGTTGCCTAACTTCCCGTAACAATAAATGGTTGTTGGATTTTAAAAATGCAGACGTAGCTCTACATTCATTAAATTTGTCAATTGTAGTTATTATTACAGACACTTTATATAACATACTAGCGGAGAGAAAAACAATAAAACAAGCAACCATGGATGTAAACTGGCATCACGGAAGCTCCCATAAGCTTTGCATGGGCTTCCTCTTGCACTTCCCCTTTCAAAACCCTCATGCTCATTTGGCTGCACTTTTTGACAGTCCGTTTGACTGCAATTGTGACACTTCGCTAGTCTGTGTATAAAGTGTCTAGTTATTATGCTATGGAAATTGAAGTACGTGACATAGGCGATTTTTCTATTTCGCTCTTCAAATTTAACAACTGCAACAATGTTCCTACCTTTCATCTACTATCTTGCAGTTGACAAGCGGTGTGGGCGTTGTTGCCAGGACTTCGGTTGAAAAAAAAATATTTCCCATGGTTGCCAGAATCACATTTTGTGCAATGTGTTCAACAGATGTCGCTAGTATAACGTGGGCGATGATTTTTTTAGAATTTTCTTCGAGCTGTTACGTCTGTTTGTCTGTGGTTATGGTTAATGTTGTTTTACGCAGTTCAGACATATGATAACATAATTCATGTCATGTTCGAGCTCTTTTATTTTCGGCACAAATCAATACCTCATCGGCAGAAATCTATGCCGCATCGGCACAACGCTATCATCAGTATTTGCTTGAAATTATTTTGCAAGCGGATTTTTCCCTGCAAAATAACATCAATATCGGGAGGGAAAAAGAAGACCGTCTTCGCATGTCCCGTCCCAGGTAAACAGTATCGAGGTATGGAACAGATGGAAGTAGAAACAGCAATAATTTGACGTATAGGAAACGGGCAGAAGAGAGTGAGCGAAGTTTATGCTTAATGAGAGAGAGAGTGTAGCACCCCAGAGTATGCTGCATTCAAATTATTAGTGTCGGTTCTGAAATTAATTGTTGAACCATCACTAAAAATGTGGCACATTTCCAAAATCTGTAAATCGGTTGTCATGGTCTAAAATTGTTGTTTTTGATAGATCAAAACTGTGCTCGTTATCAATGGCATAAACCATTAGCGCTGTCTTTTTAAACTGGTCTAACATTGCTTGTCTCTCGCTCGCTGCTTGACGATTTGAATTCATTGTACCGTTTTATGAGCGATCGGTGGCCAGACAGGCGCTGTTTGAGCTGTTGTGTAGTTAAACCTATGTAGGAACTGTCACATTCTGTACAGGGTATACGGTAGATTATATTGCGTTTTTAAAGAAGAGGAGTGGGATCTTTCAGCTTGGAGAACAAAATTGCATTGGTTTTTGTACATTTGAAACCTAACCTTACATTTTTGTGATTCCTCTGAACGATCCTGGCAAGGGCGGGTGTGAGAGCATCTACGTAGTGGAGAGATCGATATACCTTTTGTTCGCTCTCGGGAGGGCGATCATCTACTGTGCTGGGATTTTGGTTGACAAATCGATTGATCAGACGATTTGCCAGGGTGCTGGGATAATTGTTATTGCGCAAGTATTCTCGTACCGTTAGCTTTTTCTGGTTTTCTGTTTTGTACGTTGATAGTCGAAATACCCTTGCAATGAACCCCATGGCTGTATTTAGCTTTTGCGTGAGCGGATGGAGAGAGAGAAAATTTAAAATTCGGCCAGATGGCACCTTTTTTGTACCAGTCGATGAGAATCCTCTGCTCGTCCGTTCTTATCAGAACCATGTCCAAATAAGGCAAACGGTTGTTGCTCTCAATCTCACATGTAAACTGGCTATGTGGATTATAGGCATTCAGCGCACTCTTCACATGATCAATTTCATTAGCTGGGAGAGCGGTGATCAAATCATCCACATATTTCTTTAAAAAGGGGATAGGTATATTGATCGTCTTCAATACGTCATCTAGTAATGTTTCCATTACTAGATCTGCTAAGGCAGGGGATAATGGATTACCCATTGCTGTTCCCGATTTCTGCCTGTAATATGCTCCGCGAAATACGAAATAACTGGAGGAGAGATTAAAATCGATGAGGTCTATGAAAGTTTTTTCATCTTTGAATATTAGAAAAACACAACCATCAACCATAATTGTTGAACCATCACTAAAAATGTGGCACATTTCCAAAATCTGTAAAGCTTGTAATCGGTTGTCATGGTCTAAAATTGTTTTTTTTGATAGATCAAAGCTGTGCTCGTTATCAATGGCATAAACCATTAGCGCTGCCTTTTTAAACTCGTCTAACATTGCTTGTCTCTCGCTCGCTGCTTGACGATTTGAATTCATTGTACCGTTTTATGAGCGATCGGTGGCCAGACAGGCGCTGTTTGAGTTGTTGTGTAGTTAAACCTATGTAGGAACTGTCACATTCTGTACAGGGTATACGGTAGATTATATTGCGTTTTTAAAGAAGAGGAGTGGGATCTTTCAGCTTGGAGAACAAAATTGCATTGGTTTTTGTACATTTGAAACCTAACCTTACATTTTTGTGATTCCTCTGAACGATCCTGGCAAGGGCGGGTGTGAGAGCATCTACGTGGTGGAGAGATCGATATACCTTTTGTTCGCTCTCGGGAGGGCGATCAATTACTGTGCTGGGATTTTGGTTGACAAATCGATTGATCAGTCGATTTACCAAGGTGCTGGGATAATTGTTATTGCGCAAGTATTCTCGTACCGTTAGCTTTTTCTGGTTTTCTGTTTTGTACGTTGATAGTCGAAATACCCTTGCAATGAACCCCATGGCTGTATTTAGCTTTTGCGTGAGCGGATGGAGAGAGAGAAAATTTAAAATTCGGCCAGATGCCACCTTTTGACATTAAAAATGTCTTACTCCACTATCTGGGGCTAGGTGTCATTCTAAAATCTAAACTATCTCCCATGTAACGAAACTATGTAAGGTTTGCACGCTTATAACTCCGATATTACTAGATGGATTTTAATCATTCATACACCAACCGATTCAGAAACTCCTAACTTAAATATTGGTAATCATTTAATATCTCCCCAATAAAAGTAGACTTTTGGAAATTGGTAAAATTTAAAAGTTCACAAAAACGGGAAAAATACCATTCGTGAGGCAGATTTCTCAGACACAGCCGTCAAAAGAGGGCAGCTTAGTTGCTCAATGAAACACGAAAAGTCATAAATAGAAGCAACGCATGTCCGTTTAAATCAGTTGTTGCTCTTATCCCACACGAGCAACGTCGTCTCCGGGCGATGCAATAAGCGCTATCGATTTTCGGTAACGTTGGCATTTGCACACACTCGCACCTAAGTGACTAAACCATATACGGTTAGTTTATAAATAGAGGTGACGCGTACCCGTTTGAATCAGTTTTTGTTCTTATGTCGAACGGGTAAGATCATGGCTGCAGCGTCTGGGCACTACAATAAGCGGTAGACGCTATGCATTTTCGGCAGCGGTGGCCGTGTGCGGATTTGTCGGGTACCAGCATGGTGTCACAGAATGATTTGCAAAGTGGGTGGGCGGGGTGGTTTGGATTTAATTCAATACGGTGTGT
The DNA here is from genome assembly GCF_030247195.1 of Topomyia yanbarensis. Classification (NCBI taxonomy): domain Eukaryota; kingdom Metazoa; phylum Arthropoda; class Insecta; order Diptera; family Culicidae; genus Topomyia; species Topomyia yanbarensis. The sequence goes on from NC_080670.1 coordinate 77,667,991, forward strand.
GCTGCTTAAGAGTGTTGCGTTTGAAAAAAATATATTTATTTTTATACATGCGTGTGCGTTGTAACTTGTTAATCCATGTTTACGGCGCTTTGTAGCTGCGTAGGGTAAAGAGCCAATTGGTTTTCATGTTTCATATTTCGGTTATATGTTTTTTATCAGTAAGGCATCTGACAACGTGCTTCTGTAGTTATTGCACTGTTCAGCAGCGTAGTATTTTAAATTTGCGCGGTTTTCATTTACACGGCCTGTATCCCCTGCGTGAAAAATCTGAGTAATTGCATCGGAAACAATCACATTCCCAGCAGAACTTTTTGTTTTCTAATTTCAAACACTTTTGTTTCGTACTGCACACAACGGAAAATTTTAAAACAGAACTTACCGTCCCAGCAGCAGTTGAAGCGGGTGTTCTTTTTCGATTCAAATTCAAGCCATGTCTTAAGCGTTACTGGACTTAAAATTGTTTTCCCAGTTTAACCAGTCAGAATATCTGTCCTACCCTATGTATTTAAAACACAGTTCTAATTGCGTTTTAAGGTATACAACAAATACGGTTGGGTATACTAATTTAAATTTTAAAATAAATCTGTTTTAAATTATGAAACAAACCGCTGTACTGAAGATATAATTATGTCAGTCCTATTACCACATAAAACACCTATATAACATAAAACGCTGCAGAATTAGTTTAATAATACAATGTTTACACTACAGAGTTATAACACGTTTTAATAATTAGCAACAAGAAAAATGTCACCAAGATAGCATAAAAACCCGTTTTAACTGGTAGTGCGAACGTCGCATAACAATGTAATTTATCAAATAATTTCATTTTTCCACCACTAATCGATCAAGAAATACTTACACTTAAGATTGTTTACTTAAGTTCATTAGTACATTATTGAAAATTTAAATGAAAAATGAAATTTCATATTTTATGGAGAATCTGTATATTTCCGTTGGCGGGCGTGGGTTTCCTCATCACAGCTCTCAATTTGGAACTTTTCTTTTGAATATATTTTCTGGACAGACCAGCCTATTTTTACTAGATGGATCAGCCAAATAATGCCAATCACCTAGTGATTAATTAATAGATTACCGTTAAAAGACCTTCAATAAATTATGTTTTGATGGGGAGGGTATATAGCAAATTGTAACATATGAAAACGGGCGAGTGAACAAGAACGTGTGTCGATATGTGTGATAGATAAAAAAGCTATATTTTTAATGTCACCGTGGTCGTGTCCTGTACACAACCCTTTAATTTTTTTTGTACCAGTCGGTGAGAATCCTCTGCTCGTCCGTTCTTATCAGAACCATGTCCAAATAAGGCAAACGGTTGTTGCTTTCAATCTCACATGTAAACTGGCTATGTGGATTATAGGCATTCAGGGCACTCTTCACATGATCAATTTCATTAGCTGGGAGAGCGGTGATCAAATCATCCACATATTTCTTTAAAAAGGGGATAGGTATATTGATCGTCTTCAATACGTCATCTAGTAATGTTTCCATTACTAGATCTGCTAAGGCAGGGGATAATGGATTACCCATTGCTGTTCCCGATTTCTGCCTGTAATATGCTCCGCGAAATACGAAATAACTGGAGGAGAGATTGAAATCGATGAGGTCTATGAAAGTTTTTTCATCTTTGAATATTAGAGAAAAACACAACCATCAAAGATGAAAAAACAGAACCGACACTAATAATTTGAATGCAGCATACTCTGGGGTGCTACACTCTCTCTCTCTCATTAAGCATAAACTTCGCTCACTCTCTTCTGCCCGTTTCCTATACGTCAAATGATTGCTGTTTCCACTTCCATCTGTTCCATACCTCGATACTGTTTACAACACACACTTTTGCTTTTTGAAACGTTTCATCGCTCAGTCTGCTAGTGATGTGTGCGGGAACCGTCTGTGTAAGTTGCCACAATTAAAACGAATTTGCAATTCAAATCAAACTCAAACTTAATTTTGACATTACAGTATAGATCAGTCCGTTGTTTTTTCCGTCTAAATGTTCAAACCAACTTGACTAAGATAATATTGTTCGTGTTGTAAGTAATCTGTGTGTTTGCAAATTGAATGTTGTATGTAATTAACTGTCGAAACTGTCAACAAATCACACAAATGATAACTTTTTATTTCATACCATTCTACTACATGCCGTTGATATTGTTCACGAGTGGCTCACTTACCATCCAACGCTCTTGGCAAGCCACTTTCAGATGCTTGTAATAACCAAATTTCAATTCGATTCATTGTTGATAAATGATGGCCATGGCTCTGAAAAGGGCCTTTTGTTTGTCCAGTATTCGGAATTTACTTTGAGCTGGCGTATTTTTGCCATCTGTCTGAGACGGCGTGCTTGGCTAACTTTTCTGACAGCTGCAAACGGACGGCTGCTCCTTCTTCTATCCTTTGACAATGACAAACCGATATTGAGCAGCAGCATGCTAAGATTTTATACCTGACAGCAGCACAATGTAAGCTCGTCCTTTTTGTGTTGTCCTCAATATGTATTCTTCGTAGCTCCTCCCCTTCGTTGGTCGATACATAACCAAATTTTGTTGAACGCGTCGGAGTGCTGTTTACTTAGTAGTTGTAACGGAATACCTTGCTGCTAAAGTGTTGAAATTGGAAGGAAATGCTGCCCGTGACAACAAAAAGACGAATTATCCCACGTCTTCAGCAGCTGGCGATTCGTAACAACGAAAAGTTGAACAAACAGGGGATAATGGATTACCCATTGCTGTTCCCGATTTCTGCCTGTAATATGCTCCGCGAAATACGAAATAACTGGAGGAGAGATTGAAATCGATGAGGTCTATGAAAGTTTTTTCATCTTTGAATATTAGAGAAAAGCACAACCATCAAAGATGAAAAAACAGAACCGACACTAATAATTTGAATGCAGCATACTCTGGGGTGCTACACTCTCTCTCTCTCATTAAGCATAAACTTCGCTCACTCTCTTCTGCCCGTTTCCTATACGTCAAATGATTGCTGTTTCCACTTCCATCTGTTCCATACCTCGATACTGTTTACAACACACACTTTTGCTTTTTGAAACGTTTTATTGCTCAGTCTGCTAGTGATGTATGCGGGGACCGTCTGTGTAAGTTGCCACAATTAAAACGAATTTGCAATTCAAATCAAACTCAAACTTAATTTTGACATTACAGTGTAGATCAGTCCGTTGTTTTTTCCGTCTAAATGTTCAAACCAACTTGACTAAGATAATATTGTTCGTGTTGTAAGTAATTTGTGTGTTTGCAAATTGAATGTTGTATGTAATTAACTGTCAACAAATCACACAAATGATAACTTTTTATTTCGTACCATTCTACTACATGCCGTTGATATTGTTCACGAGTGGCTCACTTACCATCCAACGCTCTTGGCAAGCCACTTTCAGATGCTTGTAATAACCAAATTTCAATTCGATTCTTTGTTGATAAATGATGGCCATGGCTCTGAAAAGGGCCTTTTGTTTGTCCAGTATTCGGAATTTACTTTGAGCTGGCGTATTTTTGCCATCTGTCTGAGACGGCGTGCTTGGCTAACTTTTCTGACAGCTGCAAACGGACGGCTGCTCCTTCTTCTATCCTTTGACAATGACAAACCGATATTGAGCAGCAGCATGCTAAGATTTTATACCTGACAGCAGCACAATGTAAGCTCGTCCTTTTTGTGTTGTCCTCAATATGTATTCTTCGTAGCTCCTCCCCTTCGTTGGTCGATACATAACCAAATTTTGTTGAACGCGTCGGAGTGCTGTTTACTTAGTAGTTGTAACGGAATACCTTGCTGCTAAAGTGTTGAAATTGGAAGGAAATGCTGCCCGTGACAACAAAAAGACGAATTATCCCACGTCTTCAGCAGCTGGCGATTCGTAACAACGAAAAGTTGAACAAACAAGTGACCATTGCTCAAGGTGGTGTGCTGCAAAACATCCAATCAGTAGTGCTGCACAAGAAGACCGAAAAGAAAGCATAAATCGAACGCTGAAACTTGCAAATGAAATGCATATTGCTGTAAAAACCGTCCTTTTCAGGACGATCACACATTTTTGATAAAGAACAAAATTGAAATTGCGAGTTTTGCCCAGAAAATGAAGGCATAGACCTTCGAAACGTTGGTAATAGACGGAATAAAATATTATTGTAAGAAATCCGTGACCAAACGCCATCTCTCATTACTGAAAACAAAGTGGTCGTTCATCTTTCTATCGTTATTTATAATGAAAATACCGAAATATCGATACACGTGCACCGAAATCTAAAATATTCGAACATATACATCCTCATATGGTAATCATAAAAAGAGCATTTAATGAATGTTATTGTAAATTGAATCATTTACACGAAACTGTCAACAAATCACACAAATGATAACTTTTTATTTCGTACCATTCTACTACATGCCGTTGATATTGTTCACGAGTGGTTCACTTACCATCCAACGCTGTTGGCAAGCCACTTTCAGATTCTTGTAATAACCAAATTTCAATTCGATTCTTTGTTGATAAATTATGGCCATGGCTCTGAAAAGGGCCTTTTGTTTGGCCAGTATTCGGAATTTACTTTGAGCTGGCGTATTTTTGCCATCTGTCTGAGACGGCGTGCTTGGCTAACTTTTCTGACAGCTGCAAACGGACGGCTGCTCCTTCTTCTATCCTTTGACAATGACAAACCGATATTGAGCAGCAGCATGCTAAGATTTTATACCTGACAGCAGCACAATGTAAGCTCGTCCTTTTTGTGTTGTCCTCAATATGTATTCTTCGTAGCTCCTCCCCTTCGTTGGTCGATACATAACCAAATTTTGTTGAACGCGTCGGAGTGCTGTTTACTTAGTAGTTGTAACGGAATACCTTGCTGCTAAAGTGTTGAAATTGGAAGGAAATGCTGCCCGTGACAACAAAAAGACGAATTATCCCACGTCTTCAGCAGCTGGCGATTCGTAACAACGAAAAGTTGAACAAACAAGTGACCATTGCTCAAGGTGGTGTGCTGCAAAACATCCAATCAGTAGTGCTGCACAAGAAGACCGAAAAGAAAGCATAAATCGAACGCTGAAACTTGCAAATGAAATGCATATTGCTGTAAAAACCGTCCTTTTCAGGACGATCACACATTTTTGATAAAGAACAAAATTGAAATTGCGAGTTTTGCCCAGAAAATGAAGGCATAGACCTTCGAAACGTTGGTAATAGACGGAATAAAATATTATTGTAAGAAATCCGTGACCAAACGCCATCTCTCATTACTGAAAACAAAGTGGTCGTTCATCTTTCTATCGTTATTTATAATGAAAATACCGAAATATCGATACACGTGCACCGAAATCTAAAATATTCGAACATATACATCCTCATATGGTAATCATAAAAAGAGCATTTAATGAATGTTATTGTAAATTGAATCATTTACACGAAACTGTCAACAAATCACACAAATGATAACTTTTTATTTCGTACCATTCTACTACATGCCGTTGATATTGTTCACGAGTGGTTCACTTACCATCCAACGCTGTTGGCAAGCCACTTTCAGATTCTTGTAATAACCGAATTTCAATTCGATTCTTTGTTGATAAATGATGGCCATGGCTCTGAAAAGGGCCTTTTGTTTGGCCAGTATTCGGAATTTACTTGGAGCTGGCGTATTTTTGCCATCTGTCTGAGACGGCGTGCTTGGCTAACTTTTCTGACAGCTGCAAACGGACGGCTGCTCCTTCTTCTATTCTTTGACAATGACAAACCGATATTGAGCAGCAGCATGCTATGTTTTTATACCTGACAGCAGCACAATGTAAGCTCGTCCTTTTTGTGTTGTCCTCAATATCTATTCTTCGTAGCTCCTCCCCTTCGTTGGTCGATACATAACCAAATTTTGTTGAACGCGTCGAAGTGCTGTTTACTTAGTAGTTGTAATGGAATACCTTGCTGCTAAAGTGTTGAAATTGGAAGGAAATGCTGCCCGTGACAACAAAAAGACGAATTATTCCACGTCTTCAGCAGCTGGCGATTCGTAACAACGAAAAGTTGAACAAACAAGTGACCATTGTCTTTCGCCCCCCTCTCTTGTATATAGAATCTTATTTCTAGTCTTAAGATAGCTGTAAAATTTTTCTTTTTTAAAAAAATATTTCAACATTGTAACCTCCTAGTTTTAAAATATACAAAATGTAAAAACAAAAGAATTTGGCACCGCCAAGCTAACGCATTTGTGCCTATCAAATAAACGAAATGAATAAAAAAAAAGTGACCATTGCTCAAGGTGGTGTGCTGCAAAACATCCAATCAGTAGTGCTGCACAAGAAGACCGAAAAGAAAGCATAAATCGAACGCTGAAACTTGCAAATGAAATGCATATTGCTGTAAAAACCGTCCTTTTCAGGACGATCACACATTTTTGATAAAGAACAAAATTGAAATTGCGAGTCTGAATGGGCCAATCAGCGAACTGCATTTCTATCGAGCAAATTTACTCGCCAAAAAACCATTTCCCGACAGGTAATTCTGTGCTGGAACAAGCAATTTCTATGCGATTTTGTCGTCTTTTGCACATACATAGTTTATTTGGAGTATTTTTGGAATTATCAAGTTGTCAATTTGCAACATTCTTTGAAAATATTGTTGAACTTTTATGAATGACGGCACGAAATCGAGCGTTTGACCGTCGCGACGAATATACATCATTCAATAGATGAGAAATTTAGGAAAAATATAAAATATCAATATTTCAAAAATAAATTTTTGAGCTTTTGGCCAGCCTCCAGCCACTGTGCGTCGTCCTACTACCAGCATCAGAGAAGTAGCAGATCGGCATTTTTCGCTCCATGGCCCGTACTACAACAGACCGCCCGTAAGTTCACCGGAGGAAAGGCTCCATGCAAGCAATTGGCAACGAAGGCCGTGTAAGACTGCCCCAGTCACGGTTGGTGCTCGCTACCGAACAGAAACTGTCGCCCTGCGAGAAATTCACAGCTATCAGAAATCGAGCGGGCCTAAATTGTGATCCAAAATAAACCACAAACCAACGAGTTCTTTTCAGGACCAGCCAATTATATTCCAGTAAGATATAAATGAAATTTTCGTTTTCCATTTCCTTACACCCTCCCTCCCCCTTTCATTCCGGCTTGAATTACTATCAATCTTGATGATGCTGTGCGGCGGGGGTACTAGTTTCCATTATAGTGGAAAATTTAGGTTCCCAAAAGTTTTTTTTAGCTGTGCTGTTTTCAAGTTTTAGTTGAATTCAAAATAAAATAGTTTACTTCTATTGTCAGAGGTGGACCTTCCAACGAAAACTATTCTGGCTCGCTTGGAATCGAATTGTACGGACCAACCACTGCTTTCACAAAATCCGTTATTTTCAGTAATTGTACATTATACAGAATTATTCACAACTATTTCCAATCAGCGCAAAAATCGAAGGTTTTCATTCAGTACAACAGCAGATTTTCACGTTTAATAAAACAGGCAACATTCTGGCCGAAAATTTTGAAACGGAGACCCTGTATCGAAACGTTAGAAAACGTTCGATTTTTGTAAATTGAATCATTACACTAAACTGTCTACAAATCACACAAATAACTTAATTTTGTACCATTCTACGTGAAAGCGACGATATTATTCACAAGTGGCTCACTTACCATCCAACGCTCGTGGCAAGCCACTTTCTGGAGCTTGTAATAACAAAACTTCAATTCGATTGTTTGTCGATAAATTGATAAATGTTTGGGCAGTGTTCGGAATTTACTTGGAGCTGGTGTATATGGTAACAGCTTTAGTGCCATCTGAGACGGCGTGCTTGGCCAACTCTTCTGACAGCAGCAAATGAATTTCGCGAGAGATTCTGCAAACGACCTGTTGCATGCTGATGCTGCAAACGAACTGAGCGTGAGCGCCAGCATGCTGAGTTTTTATACCTGACTACAGCACAATGTAAGCTCGTCCTTTTTTGTGTTGTCCCCAATATGTGTTCTTCGTAGCTCCTCCCCTTCGTTGGTCGATACACAAGCAAATTTTGTTGAACGCGTCGGAGTGCTTTTAACTTAGTAGCTGCAATGGAATACGTTGTTGTTAAAGTGTTAAAATTGGAAGGAAATGCTGCCCTTGACAACAAAAAGACGAATTATCCCACGTCTTCAGCAGCTGGTGATTCGTAACAACGAAAAGTTGAATAAACTGCTCTCCGGAGTGACAATTGCTCAGGGCGGTGTGTTGCCAAATATCCAAGCCGTACTGCTTTCCAAGAAGACCGAAAAGAAAGCATAAATCGAACGCTGAGACTTACAAAGAAATGCTCTTGTAAAAACCGATAAAGAGAGTAACGTAATACGGCACCTTGGTAAAATGTTTGAGAATTGAAACCTTTTTTGAATGCGCCTAGTAAAAATCTTTTCCACTTCATTTCAGTTTGTTTCTGACCATATTTGCAATTTGCATACTGAAATAAATCATAATATAGGGTTTAACCCAAATTGCTCTCCAGGGAGAAACAGTCCATGAAACAGAAAATGCAAACTTATTCTTTGAAATGATTTTGGTGGCCCTGAAAAGGGCCTTTTTATAATGATACAAGTGAGTTCTAGCTTTTCAACTTCCAAATCCATACAAAGTGCGTCCCTGCCGCTTTAGAGTATAGACGACATTCATTGCGGTTTTGCGCTTGGCGTGTTCAGTGTAGGTCACGGCATCTCGGATGACATTTTCCTGCACACCATCAGCATTCGTAGATTAAATCGGAGATGAATTTTGCAATACCACGACGAGCCAGACGCCGAATGGCGGATTTGGTGATTCCCTGGATTTTATCACGAAGAACCTTGCGATGACGCTTGATACGGGAACGCAAACATGATACCACTCATTGTACCGTCCGGACGAGCATGTTAACTTATCAGTGGAAAAATGTTCATTTGTGCGAACCTTCTGACTGCAATTTTTCTAACTTATGACCATCGGATCGATCTGAAACATATCGGAAAATGCAAAGCGAAATAAATAACTCCAAGCAACGGCGCAGCCAAGAGAAGGTTTTGGGGTTTAACACCATGCAACCCCCCCCCCCCACAACACCCAAAAAAAATATTGGATTGAAGTTGAAAATTTACAACAACAAGTATCTCATCCGTACATTGATAACCTGTTGTTGTAAACATCATGAGGACTAGGGTTGCCACCTCTGGAGAGGCTTTAACCCGGGGATTTTCACTGATCTGGGGGGTGGTGGGTTTTGCGTGGAACGAAACAGAAATTGGAATCAAAGCGATTGCTAGGCATTTTAGAGCAGTTTAATCGCTTTTCATTAGAACCTTAAAGTAAAACTGTAAATTTTTCACGCTTGAGGACGGTTTTATCGGTTTAATGTGGTGTAGTCTTTCACTTACCTGACTAAGTGCCAAGAATACAAAAGCACCAGCTACTCTCATCGTGGAGGTCGAACGAGCATTGCTCTCCACAACTAACAGAAGAAGGAGAGCAAAGGAGGCAGAGCTGCAACATCACACTATGTGGTGTCGGTTATTCGTCACCAACAAATTTTAATTTCGCAGCAAATGTTGCAAATGATGTTGACCTAGTCAGTTGGATTAGAACAAATCTGCCAGACCTTAGTGCAGCTGGTGATAAGCACCACTAAGAGTGAAATGATTTGGTAAAATTGCAGTAAAATAACTTTTTTACACCATTTTGAGCGACTTAGTGGAATTGTAGCACATAGCGAAATATTACTTTCCTTAACCCTCCGGAAGTCGCGCATATGGCTTACCGAACGGGCAGGCGCTGGTCCCCTAAGACGATTTCGCTAGATTTTCAGAGCAGCGTGCACTCAGCGCACTAGCGCGACTTCCGGAAGGTTAATTTGTTGTAAATTTTATTTGTTTTTCATTTTCATTGCTTTGTGAAAGAAATTAGCAATATTTGGTGAACTCTTCGCCACCTTGAAACGAAGGGTTAGTAGGGGAAAATAAATCTGAACCAGAGTAATAGTTTATTCAGACTTTTTAAATATTTTGTAAAGAATCAATTAATTCCAAAAAAATGAACCTATGCTTCTTCCCACCAAACCCGGAGAAATTGATGTAAAACCCGGAGACCCGGAGATCGCTCTCGAAAACCGGAGTCTCTGGGTCAAACCCGGAGGGGTGGCAACCCTAATGAGGACTTTTGATAAATTGTCGGAATGGGGTCCTGATATGTAACTGATCTATTGGTCTTGATTTCATAGTTGTCTAATAGCATCAATATCAAATTCCTGCCTGAAAACATTCCAATAGAAAATTCCAGAGTTCTGTAATCAATCATAATCCTCAGATTTCTTTTCAAATTGAGCTCGGTTTTGTAGAGATGCACTGTAATAAGGGTCTTTATTTAATAGGAAGCGAAGTTAAAATTGATTTAATGTCTATGAAACATAGAACTGCTCACCAAAAAAATGCATAACTTTCAACATTTGCTAAAAATGTATTTGCCTTTCTCATTCACTCTAAAATTCTTCAATCTAATCCCGACCTCGAGGGCCAAGTGTCATATGCCATTCGACTCAGTTCGTCTAGATCGGAAAATGTCTGTGTGTGTATGTATGTGTGTGTATGTGTGTATGTGGAAAAAATGTGACCTCTGTTAATCAGAGATGGCTGGATCGATTTGCACAAAGTTAGTTTCAAATGAGAGGTACAACCTTCCCATCGGCTGCAATTGAATTTTTATTGATTGGACTTCCGGTTCCGGAGTTACGAGTTGAAGAGTGCAATCACACAGCAAATTTCCATATAAACTGAAATGAAAAAATTTCAAAATCAATGTATTTTTGATGCCAAATGACTTATAATGCATGAAACATTGAGATTTGATGTAAACTCGAAAAAAATAATGTTTGACAAAAATGGATTTTTTTGGACTTTGGTACATTTTTGCCTTTCTCATATAGAAAGGTTATGCAATCACTCTAATGTCGTTTTTGCTTGAAGCGAAACTGAGTCAGTTTCCAACCCCAACTGCTGTCAAAATGTATGAACTGACAGCGGTTGGGGTTAGAACCTGACTCAGTTTCGGGGTCAAGCGAAAACGCCATAAAAGTCGTCAATCATACCGGCCCGGAGGGAGTATGCAGTGAGGGGTTGCTAATTTAAAATTAAAACTAGTTTAAAATTTCTTAACAAGTTGAAAATTTTCGGCAGGACCCGGACCTCCCGGATCTTTCTCCATGATCCGCCGCTAGTTTCAAGCGATGTTTCAGTATCACATAGTATCTCATGATCGTGGCTGTCGATCCATTGTACGTATGTGCAAATCGTACTGAACATGTAATATTCATTTCCACCATTGTATTGAACATAACCAGCCATAGAATCGTAGTCTGGACAAATGAGAAAAGCACAATTGCACCACTAGGTGGACTAAAAAAGGTTTTTATTTTGGGAATGCGTCGAGTTGAGACGAAAACGTAATATGATTAATAACGAGGATAACACTTTCCGAATGTAGAGAGAAATTTATGAAAAATGACGATTTCCATTCGACTCTAGCATGTCCTGATCGATTTTGATGAGAATTTGATTTTTGTTGTATGGCCAATTATATGTATAGGTCAAATGTTCAAAAACAGTAATTTAAGGTCAAGGTATCATCATTTTTAAACCGCCAATTTCTGAGGTTTAGTATCTACGATGAGTTTTACAAACGTTAAACAGCGCATCATTTGATAAATTAATTTTGACGGTATATCGTCCAAGAAGTATTTATGGTGAATTTTCTCAGGTTAATATTCATGACTACAATAAAGTTTCAACAAATTCGATAAAGACACGAACTCTGTTACTATTTTCTGAAAAATTAATTCTGCATAATTTTAAAACTTCAAAAATTACGATTTCGGAATTATGCCGTTTGGACAGTAAGATCGATTTTCACCAAACCCCCACCAATTGTAAAATTGGTGTTGTAAAAAAACGTAAGGGCGATACTTCAATGCTGATAGGTGGGACCGAAAAAGTAAACAATCGCCAAAGGGACTATATACTATATGTACTATCATTTTGTCAATTTCAATAGCAAACACAAATTTTAATTTAATAATTTCAAATACTTCATGAAGTTTTGGGTTTCGATCACTGAATCATGCAATCTAGGATGTAAAAAACACAATAGTTCTTAAATAGGAAATAAAACCAAGTCTGGAAATATTCACTGTTGATTTTCTTTGAATGGTGTCACTGCTAGTATCGCTTTTTTCAAGAAAAAGCGTTGATTTCTTAGTTCTCAGTCGCGTTGGAAATTTGAGTAAAGTATAAACTTCAAATCGCATCAAAAAAAAATTCGATTTTTTGGCTCAGTACAATATGCATAACCCCTTTAGGAAAATTCAGTTTTCCCACCACAATGCATTTATTGAGGAATTTAGAGATTTTATTAACAGAGCATTAGCAATAATTCGTTTGTATGTCTATTTTATGGGCCATTTTTACGCTTTCCCATTGATTTGGTTTGAGATTTCTAGCCCTGATGTTGTCCTATTGCTGATTTGAGCGATTCTCTGAGTCCTGCCACTATCCCATGTAGTATGTGTTATCAAAAAGCATCGCGAAGCATCAAGTTCAAAATGTTCTCAAACGATATAATATCCGAAGAGAGTGATAAGAGTTATAAGAAATGTCTCATCACACTGTTAGGTGGATTAAAAGCGTTTTTTTAAATATTTTCGTTCGATCATGGATGTCTGTTCTCTGTGATGCAATGTTCTATATCCATGTCTAAAAGCAATTAAGACTACGACATTGATTCTATATTGGATTCGACCGTAAACAAGAATGAAGGTGTTATTCTGATTGTCACAATCAGAGGGACCAGCCAGTATTTCGTACCAAACATCAGCTGGACTTGACCCGATTATCACGTTTAAATAGCAATAAATGATACCTTTTACAAAAATGCCCACGACTAGTACACGAGACATACGAAATCGCTTACCCTCTTTTTGGGATGAAGTAACCAAAAAACGGGGTCCAAAGGGCTGGACCAAGCCGAGATGTTGGGTACGTATAAAATATATGCCTGACAACCACAGCTTACCCCTGGTCTCAGTGCCGTTTTCGATTTTTAATATGGGTAAGGTCATCAATCCTTACGAAATGTTTCTGTCAGTTAATCAGTTGTTTTGATATTTGGGAAACGTTAGGATGACCATACGTCCTCGTTTCCCAGGACATGTCCTGGTTTTGCATTGACTGTCCTGGTGTCCTGGGAAGTCGAGGAAAATGCTTGATTTGTCCTGGTTTTTCTCCTGTAAGCCTAATATATTTCTAATTTATTCAGTCTTCGCTTTTCACTATGCTCCAGATCGCAGTTACGACCGACTACAACCATAACTGCAACATATACTCATCCTCCATCGGAATGCGACAAACAAAACCTAATACAGTCGAATCTCCCAGTTGTTTTTTGACGTAGGACTTACGTCTTTCTTTACTATACTGGGTGTCATTTCAAAATTTTCAAAACGGATGCGTTACGTACACTTTGAACCTTAATAACTTTTCTCCTACTAAAGGAATTACTAATTTTGTTTCATAAATCGAAAGGAAAACGTTCAACGCTTGCTATTGATACCTTGTTTGCTATGTAAAACTTGTTTAAAAAGTTGAAAAACTACTTTTAACGCGAATCAACATAAATGCAAGAACCTATAAATATGGGTGTCACAGTTTTTCTTAAAGCCAGACGTGTCTAAGCCACAGAGCAGAACACACGTACGTGTGCTGCTCAACGAGAAGCTGCATTTGGACCACCAACGAAATCATAGCTACTGACTTATCGCTACCAACCAAGAACTGTCGTCGCCCTGCGTGAAATTCATCGCTCTCAGAAGTAGACAGAGTTACTAATCCGCAAGCTGCTCTTCCAGTGCCTGGTCCGTGAGATTGCACAGCATTTCAAAACCGATCTACCCTTCAGGAGTTCAGCCGTAATGGCCCTCTAGGAAGCCAGCGAGGCCTACCTGGTTAGTTTGTTAGAAGATACCAATCTGTGCGCTATCCATACCAAGCGAATAATCATCATGCCGAGCGGGAAACGGCGAAATAATATTCACAACAAACGGTCTTTATTAGGACCACAAAATCGTTCTCAGAAGAATTACAATTGAAATTTCCATTTCGTGCTTTGGAAAATAACTTCCCTCTTATCGAGTTAGTTATTTTCTATAATAATATCCGAAAAATGTACGATAAAACCAGTAAACTGACCAATTGGACGGAAGCAAGAAAATACCTACAAAAAATTGAGTCAGAAAAGTGACATTGACGGAAAAATGCTTCGATCGTTTCTAAGTGTTTGGCAGCTAAAGTTGCCGATTTGTTTTCCAACGTCAATTATTTGCGCTGTGCTGTACGGAACAAACAGATTTTAGCGCGATTTGTTGGGAAATAATCAAAACAATTGTGTAGTAGATTCCGTAGAGGATACGATTACCATAAATTTTGATAGAAATGATTTTGTAATAGCATTAATAAGCCGTGCTTTGATTGGTGGTTTTTGCAAATCTTTCTATAATATTAGTGAATTTGGCAACCCTGCTACTAAGCGAAAGCCACACCAAAAAGAATGATGAAAATATTTCCATTTGTCGCACAAAAGGATGGACTTCCATCTTCACTAAGAAGTTTATAAAAGAGATCGCATTGCGATATACAATGCTCATATCGACATGAGCTGCGAAAGGGGAACGTTCGTGTATGTACGCAGCAGAAGCGAATTCGGGCAAGGTTCGAATCGTTAGAAAGGATTCTCGTCTGGTATCACCAAAAATAGTTATCTGCAAACCGTTCTTCTTAGGATGAAAACATAATGGAGAAAGAATTGAATTAGAAAGTTCCATTTAATAACTTGGATTGAGTTTGCGCCTGTCAAGTCTGCTGGACTTTATCAGTGACACATATAAACCAATGTTTATCGAATTAATCTACAAACCCGTAGGTTTTGCAAATCTTTCAAGAACATTAGTGAATGTGGCAACCCTGCTACTAAGCGAAAGCCACACCAAAAAAAATGATGGAAATATTTCCATTTGTCGCACAAAAGGATGGACTTCCATCTGCACTTAGTTTATAAAAGAGATCGCTTTGCGATATACAATACTCATTCGAGATGAGCTGCGAAAGGGGAACGTTCGTGTATGTACGCAGCAGAAACGAATTCGGGCAAGGTTCGAGTTGTTAGAAAGGATTCTCGTATGGTATCACCAAAAATAGTTATCTGCAAACCGTTCTTCTTAGGATGAAAACATAATGGAGAAAGAATTGAATTAGAAAGTTCCATTTAATAACATGGATTGAGTTTGCGCCTTTATAAGTGATACATATAAACCAATGTTTATCGAATTAATCTACAAACCCGTAGGTTTTTGCAAATCTTTCAAGAACATTAGTGAATGTGGCAACCCTGCTACTAAGCGAAAGCCACACCAAAAAGAATGATGAAAATATTTCCATTTGTCGCACAAAAGGATGGACTTCCATCTGCACTAAGAAGTTTATAAAAGAGATCGCATTGCGATATACAATGCTCATATCGACATGAGCTGCGAAAGGGGAACGTTCGTGTATGTAGGCAGCAGATGCGAATTTGGGCAAGGTTCGAATCGTTAGAAAGGATTCTCGTCTGGTATCATCAAAAATAGTTATCTGCAAACCGTTCTTATTAGGATGAAAACATAATGGAGAAAGAATAGAATTAGAAAGATTCATTTAATAATGATCAGTACTCGGATCATAAATAGAATTGTATATAGTTTCTCTGTAAATACTTAACACTAGTCCTAAGTCTAAATTATGCTAAAACCTAAATTTAAATCTCTAAACATTATATATTTAAAACTACAGCTAAACTTAACTACCTAACCAAACTCAATCTTAAATCTGAAACCTAATGTATAACAGTTACAGTTTGATCACTAACCTAAACCACTAAACTCACCTAGTCTTTTTGATCTCTGATAAGGGAGATAGCGAAAGAGAGAAGAACCGATAATTATAAATTACCAAATTTTGCCTATCATGAGTAGTAGCAAATATATCCCCGGAGTGTTCACACACTAACCTGTTTTCGTGCTCGAAAATATGCAATGAATTGTTTCAATACAACACCCAACTTCGAATTCCGTTGCATTAACCGCGATTTGATTATCCAATCGGGCAAGCGAATACGCTTGATTCATTCGACAAAATCGCGACAAGTTTGGTGAACAAACTTGTGGATTCAGAAAACCTTTCGTCAGTGCGTATAGTGAGTGATACTTTTCTATGCCTTCGGTGAGGAACGCGGAAAGTTAAGTGTGAAACCGGCGCGAAAAACTTCTCCAGTGGTTTTTTGGTGCCGTTCTGGAAGAACGGAAAGAAAACCTGCGATACCGGCAAATACAGCATCCACGGCTCGAACATTGGTCCTTCGAGCCGGATCGCAGGACAAACCCAAGCCAGAAACCAGCACGCGGGAAGGAATTCCGCCATTGTGGTAAGTGGTCAAAGGACTGACCAGACAAAGCTATCAAGCCTTTCATACAAAAGGGCTATTGTATACCCGACCCAAGCCAACAATTTTGCGCCAATATTTGTTGCGACACCGAATGGCACATTATTGAATTGCATGATAAGAAGATAGATCGCATTAAACGAAGTGTGCTGGTGGGATAGTGAAGTTTGTGCTGATCATTTCGCAAATATTGGATGGATTATAACCCTACAAGTGGCTGTCTATGCATTATACTTGGCACAGTGGCGCGCGTACGTATTCATACAGTGAGACTTGGTGAAATAAATTAACATTTCGCAATCTGTAACAGACTTTAGTGCTTGCGATGTGACCTATTCAGCAGATTCGCGAACCTAAAAAGAGACACGACGCGACGGGAAGGAGCAAAAACGAATCGATTATATGTGTCTTCTTTCGGTCGGTTCGGTTCGTGATTGAATAACACAGCGCGACGGGAAGGATTAATCGAACGATTTCTGTGTTGTTCTTGTCGTTCGGTACGCGTAGAGCGGCACGTGTCGCGTCGGGAAGGACAAAACTTTATCAAATTTCACGTGTCGTCTCCGTTATATCCGCAAGTGATTCGAGGTGAGTGACAATGTCTAGCAATGCGGAGAAGCAATTAATCGAGAATCTCCTGATTCGGAAACGAGTGTGTGCCATGCGAGATGTGGTGGAAATGTTTAAAGCGGCCTACGACCATAAGCGGGATTCCAATCAAATCAACGTAAGACTGGACACATTGTACAGACTTCATAAGGAGTTTCTTGAGGTGCAGTCGGAGATCGAGATGTTGGACACGCCAGACATGCTTGAGCGGCACATTCAGGTTCGTGTAGATTTCGAAAATCGCTTTTGCATACTGAAAGGGTTCCTGCTATCAAAGAAAGAGAATAATCACGTACCCTTAA
Source organism: Topomyia yanbarensis (assembly GCF_030247195.1). Classification (NCBI taxonomy): domain Eukaryota; kingdom Metazoa; phylum Arthropoda; class Insecta; order Diptera; family Culicidae; genus Topomyia; species Topomyia yanbarensis. The sequence goes on from NC_080670.1 coordinate 77,685,442, forward strand.
GTTCGGCAATGCCTATCAACTTTATTAGCCATCCAACATCTGTCAGTTCTCACCATCCAGTGCCATGCAATGTTCTTCATCGTTCACAGGCGGCTAATGCCAAGGTGGCCGGCACAAATCAAAGGAATCCCTACATGGCCAAGTCAGCAATTAACGCAGCAACCTCAGAAACAATCATAAACGCTCCGCAATGCCCGATTTGCCTCGATGAGCACCTGCTACACCAATGCCCAAGGTTCACCAAGCTGTCCATTTCCCAGCGCCGAGAGCTAGTTAGTCTGCGCAGCTTGTGTTGGAACTGTTTTAGATCAAACCATCAAGCAAGCATGTATAAATCAAAGTTCTCCTGTTGTACGTGTCAAACTAGACACCATACGTTATTGCACGATCAAGCTGCAACCTACGATGTTTCGTCGACCTCTGTCGTCACGTCAGATATTCCCACATCGCAACCTACTCCATCCACGTCAGCGAGCGTGGGGACCTTTGGATCAGCGAATCCACCCGAAGTAAGTCTCTCAATCCAATCAAACCATAGCACGGTCTTACTGGAAACGGTTGCACTTCAAGTTGTTGACAAATATGACAGAGAAACTCCAGTCAAAGCACTTCTTGATTCCACCTCGATGCCCAAATTCACCACCAAGAAACTGGCAAACCCGTGCCACCCATCCAAGCCCATGGACATCGCAGTTGCCGGAATAGAAGAATCCGTCAAGCAAATCAAGCGCCCGATAATGGCCACTATCAAATCGAGAACAAGCGCATTTTCCACCACCCTCGAATCCCTCGTTATGAAGAAACTCACTGCCAATCTTCCAACGTTACCTATCAACATTGCATTAGGGAAAATGCCTAATTTCTCTTTCACTGAACCGCACTTCAATGTATTAAAAATAATCGACATTATCATCGGTGGCAAGCGCTACCAGGACATTCAAACTGGAAAACGCATATCCATCATCGGCGACGGTCTACCACTGCTGCAAGTAGATTATCTTTTTGGGTGGACAGTTTCAGACAAGATGTGCCCCTCTCCTGCCCACGCTTCGCCGCCTTGTTGTATATCTACCGTTAATCGTTCTCTTGAAACAGCACTGCAACGATTTTGGGGACTGAAAGTTGTCGATCATGGTCCAACATAAAACATTGAAGAAAGAAGATTTGAAGTAATGTTTACAAGCACCACCATTCGAAATCATGCTAGAATGTTCGTCATATACCTTCCACGGTCCGAAGATCCGCAGATCACTCTTGGCGATTCGCGCGCGATCGCTACTCGCTGGTTCTATAGCCTCGAAAGACGCCTTGAGAAATATGCCACCGCAACAAGCGCATGCCCCAAGTTCTTGGAGGAACACTTCCACCTCCACCATATGCGAAAGATGAATCCAGTTACCGTCAACAAGTCACATTATTTTCAGCGGTACCACCCGGTGTTTAAAGAAACAAATACCACCATCAAGATCGACGTTGTGATCAACACCTCCTGCGAGATCACCATTGGATATTTAATTACTATTCCCCTATGTTTTTGGCCACTCGCAGCAATCCCAGAAGATGAACCAGTCGCCGTTATAGAAGATGTCCAAATGCTCATTGCACTAATGCACTGTCGTTTACAGCGAAATGCGGGCAATAGAGCCACCATTGAATTATTCAGCGTTCCTCTTCCTATTGAGCTGATTGCAGCCGATCATGCGCTAGCACGCTTAGCTCATGGCCAGCATCACGTGAAAGAGCAAGCCGGCCTAAATTTACCACCTAATTACACGGAAACCATAAACTCATATCAACTAAGAAGCTCAAGATCTTTCGTAACTACTGGTTGCATCATACACATCAGAGGAGTTCTATGGAACCCTATAGGCCATGACAGAATTAACCCATTATTGCCCAACTTATTTTTCACGCGCATCACAAATTGTGTTTTCCGATCGAAGAAAAATGATGTAGTCATTCCAGTAAAATTATTTTTGTACTCAAAGTAGCTGATATAACAAGGAACAACCAGTGAAAATTTAAGATTGATTGGTTAATCGGTTCCTGAGATATCGTGATGGCCGCGGATGAACTTTTCAACAAAATACAACTCCGAGATAATTGAGCTTTACTGTCGGTGCAGCGTGTCAACGGTCTAGCGTATCAAACACTACACATCGCCTACGAGTGTTCAATGGGTATCGGTCTATGAATAGCTGTAACTCAAGTTGTAGTATTCTGATCTTAAAGAAACTTTGAGAAAATTTTCCTCACCGTATGTAGTTTCAGAATATCTAATTTACAAAAAATCGATTTTTTTCATCCTAACAAAAATGTGTAACCCCTTAAGGAAAAATTGATTAAAAACAAAACATAAACACTGGTTAAACCACTCTAACTTCTCTAAACATATTCTGCAAGAGTATATGAACAATATTACCTCTTTGATAATGCCTGTTCTGCGTTATTAATTAAGTAATAGGTGTTAATCTTAGCACCTACTATATATAGTAGGTTGGGCAATAATGGGTTAAGTATCTAATCGTCATTACCAACAAGCACGTAGTAGCTGACCTGATAGCCACCCACGACTACAAGATTCTTCGTCGAGCTAGACTGCAACTGGTGTTCTCAACAATTCATCGAAAATATTGGATCAAACCAGCGTTCGTCCAACAAGCAACTGAAGATTTTTCCCAAGTTCCACCAGCTACGTTCAATGAAGGGTGGCATCATCCGCGACGTCACTATGAAAACCGTAGTAACTGCCATCGTAGTGAAACGAGTCGCCAATCAAATACACTGCTGTTCATGCCTATTCATTCGGAGCCAATCATCGTGTAAACATCGAGAGATGCAGAAACTTCAAAGACCGGTAGAGTAGTCCGAAACTAACTCGATGCGCATCTGGAATGCGATCAGGTGATTATCGGTCCAATTTCTTCATCGTTCCCTGTTCGTTCTACCGGGTCTTTTCTTGTTCACAGATAGCAAACGCCGTGCCTCAAGTCTTCATACGAGCTGATTTACAGCTACCAATATCTGAGTGCAGTGCAGTCATCGCAAATCAGATGAAGGTCCTGACATTTAAACATCATGTTCACAAAGCCAAAACTGACTGATCACATGAGATGAAAGTTTGAGCCAGAGAGTTGAAACAATACGGTTGTTCCAAGGTGGCCGGAATGATCAGTACTCGGATCATAAATAGAATTGTATATAGTTTCTCTGTAAATACTTAACACTAGTCCTAAGTCTAAATTATGCTAAAACCTAAATTTAAATCTCTAAACATTATATATTTAAAACTACAGCTAAACTTAACTACCTAACCAAACTCAATCTTAAATCTGAAACCTAATGTATAACAGTTACAGTTTGATCACTAACCTAAACCACTAAACTCACCTAGTCTTTTTGATCTCTGATAAGGGAGATAGCGAAAGAGAGAAGAACCGATAATTATAAATTACCAAATTTTACCTATCATGAGTAGTAGCAAATATATCCCCGGAGTGTTCACACACTAACCTGTTTTCGTGCTCGAAAATTGTGAATTGTTTCAATACAACACCCAACTTCGAATTCCGTTGCATTAACCGCCATTTGATTATCCAATCGGGCAAGCGAATACGCTTGATTCATTCGACAAAATCGCGACAAGTTTGGTGAACAAACTTGTGGATTCAGAAAACCTTTCGTCAGTGCGTATAGTGAGTGATACTTTTCTATGCCTTCGGTGAGGAACGCGGAAAGTTAAGTGTGAAACCGGCGCGAAAGACTTCTCCAGTGGTTTTTTGGTGCCGTTCTGGAAGAACGGAAAGAAAACCTGCGATACCGGCAAATACAGCATCCACGGCTCGAACAAATAACTTGGATTGAGTTTGCGCCTGTCCAGGTTGGTGGTAAGTGCGCAATAATGTCCGGAATATAACAAGGGTGTTGACGTAGGACAAAATGTATGTGAAAATTTTCTGCATAACCTTACAAAATCTTAACTCATGCTCTTGACATGCTACTCTTACTATAGTAATTCGCAAAATTTAAATTTCGATTAACTGAAGCATTTCTTGACTTTTATCGGCAAAAATTTACAGCAAGCTATCAACTCTTATTGCGGAGAACTCAGTAATAAAATTATTGTACCGAATAGATTACCGGACAGGATACTATTGTAAATCCCCATGAAAATTTCGCTCAACTCGATGAATCAATCTTAAGATGTAAATTTAGCCAATTGAAAGAGACACAAGCAGAATTTAAATAATATGATACGTCAACTAATAGTCCTACGTCAACACGCGGTTATGTCCTGGACATTACCCACCCCTAGTTTTTTAATCTCTCAAGAGTGCCTCGTCAATATCGATGAAACAATGGTTACCAGCGCTTCTTCTCGGCTTAAATCGCCTTTCAATCCGGAACCCGAAGAATTCCCTTTGGTACCTCTGAAAAGACACATCGGCGTTTTGGTGCTTCTGCTTCTACTTGAGTTCTCTTGCTAGTGGTTTTTTTCGTCTTACTGGAAATCCATTCCATAAAAAGAAAAATATCAACTGTTGTGGAATAATTTCATTGAGTGCTCTCTCGAGCTGGGGATCATGAAATTACTACAGGATCGATACCAATACCTAATCAGTCGCTCTGCTTGTTAACAGTGCAGTGAATCAAACGAACGTCTCTGCCTAAAGTCTACTGTCTATATGTACCGTGCCAGTATTATAAACAAGCAAAGCAATCGAATAATAAAATTCGTCGCAAGCCAGTGTGAATAATAAAGCACCGTTACTTTCATCGATGCGATATCGATCATTCATTTCAAGATATTTGAAACTCAACAGCAAAATTCAACAGCAAATTTGCAAATGCTCAGACTAACGGAAGTCGTCGTTATACAAGCCCACCACACTCGTTACTGATAACGGAAGACAACATGCAATACGTCGTTGAGCATGATAATGTTAGGACCAAGATACCCGTTTATATTGACAATGATAAGATTGATATGCGTCTGCACGATCTACACCTGGGTACTATTAATAAATTTATTACAACCATCATGTCGGTATACGTAAGCTGGAATCCTTTAAGTTTGGAACCTGGAGAAAATTTTTCTAGGTATTTCCAACGGTGTTTGTTTCGTGAGAATGCGAGTGACGAAACCTATTCCTTTATATCTGAACTTTCAATTCAAAGCAAAACGCATGACCAAATCTCAAATCACGCTGTGCGTGCCCTACGTTGTTACACAAGAAGACGCTACAAGAAACCGTGTACACAAACCTCTAACGAAGCAATATCAACTGCAAGCATACCTATCACACAGCCCTTCATCAACATCAACAAAATCACAAACCACTGGAGTTGCAGCTCAGGCACCAAAGAATACTGGAACAACAGAAGCTACGCACAGCGTGTCCGATCATTGTGATGCGCCTACTATTTCCCAATCAACTGCTAGCACCACCGATAATAAAGTAAATAACAAAGAGCATGGATACGCGATCGTGACCCGTAGGCCTCCCAAAAACTCAATCCAGGTAATCGTGAAAGACCATACAACATTAACAGCGAGGATAGCATGAACGAAAGCGATAAACCGAGAGAAAGCGAACTAAGTGATCCACAAGCAACAAGAGGCAATGAAGTAAATAGATCTTCAATAAGAAATAAGATCTTTACGCAAAGTAACAAAGCGCGTACACAAAATCCGATGGATATACAATAAAATTCGATTTTTTTAATTTCGACTATAGAAGTTTTAACCTTAAGGTCATTCGCCTCTTCGGGTTAGAAAAATCTCTTATCAAAATTTCTAACCCTATGTGGGGGTCGGGGCTCGAACCCAGGTACACAGCGTACAAGGCAATCGATTTACCAACTACGCAACGCCTACCCCCAATAGGGATCTCTAATTTGGGAAAATTGTGTCAGTTTTTCATATGTATTGATAGCGGGTGTCCTTACGAGTACACTCATATCATTTTTAAACCTTAATTATTCTTTTCTGATTTTTAAACTAAAAATTAAACAAATTAAATCCAACCAACAAACTGACAGTTGTCCTATTAAATGATGTATCTGCAAATATCTAGTTCGCCTCATTGTTAACCGGGACAGCACCCCACACAGCATGATCTGGTACTTTTGCAATCCGCTAGCAGCCTGCCATCTCAAGTTTCATATGCAAACTATGATAGATCTGATAAGGCTCATTCGTTATCGAGCACTCAGTCGAGATAGAAGTCTTTTGTCATCGGTCCGTACACTCTATAGCGACAAATAGTGTTAATCCGCGTTCAAGGTTATTTGCGCACTCTACGCCTAATTGAGGTTTCAGTATTTTTTCCCTTCTTTTGTGTTTCTGTTTCTGAGTACCGTTAGCCGGTCAGTGAAGTGAAGCAGTGTTCTTCTAGTAAGCCGTCTGGATACCGTTACCTACACAAGCTAAGTATTAGTTTTCGTTTCCCCTTCTTGGTTGTCTTAATAACGTGCACTGGGCAATAGGCCCGTGCAAAAATGACTTCCCCTGACGGCGGTTCATCTCAAGGTGAGATGGACGTCGAAATAAAATCGGCTCCCCGGCTCAAGGTATATCCGAGCTCGGCCACCGGGCCATTTGTGATCTTCTTTCGGACCAAAGAAAAAAAGTGTTTGAATCTGTTGCAGATTTCTCGAGTTCTGACGGATCGATATTCGGCCGTGACAGAAATATCGGAAATTCGCCCTGATAAGCTTCGGGTGGTGGTTAACAGTTCAACTCAGGCAAATGATATTGCTGGCTACGAGCCCTTTACGAGGGAGTACAGGGTGTATATTCCAGCTAGCAGGGTTGAAGTCAGTGGGGTCGTTTCCGATTCGAGTCTGAATTGCGAGGACCTGCTAAAATATGGGACTGGCTGTTTCAAAGACCCTATGCTTAAGCCAGTGAAGATACTGGAATGCAAACGTTTGCATTCAGCATCAGTCGCAGTTGACGGGAAGAAAACATACGTCAACTCATACTCTTATCGGGTGACCTTCGCCGGCTCTGCCCTGCCCAATTACCTCCTCTTTGACAAGGTTCGTCTACCTGTTCGCCTCTTTGTGCCGCGGGTCATGAACTGTACTAATTGCAAACAATTGGGACACACAGCCTCCCATTGTAGCAATAAAGCCCGCTGTGGGAAATGCGGTGGGAATCATGCGGATGATTCCTGTGGTAGAGATGTCGAAAAGTGTCTCTACTGTGGGAGAAACCCACATGATCTCCCTTCATGTCCCGCGTACAAACAGCGCGAGGAAAATCTTAAGCGTTCCCTTCAGGGACGCTCTAAGCGATCTTTTGCAGAAATGCTTAAGATAGCTACGCCACCTGTCTCTACGAACATCTTTACCAACTTGTCTACTGACGAAGGCGACTGTGATGAACCCCAGGAGGGAACATCTTCTGCTGTGCCTAGAAATAGTAGAAAAAGGAAGAACATTTCCTCTTCCAAGCTTCGTCGTAAAGGCCAGAAGGTGTCTCTTCATGGTCCCCCTAAAATAACTACTCAAGGAAGTACTGGGGCAAAACCGAAGCAAGTCGCTCCCGGTCTCGGTAACCTGAGCTCAGAAAAGGAGTTCCCAGCACTTCCAGGAACATCAAAAACCCCAAGTGTTCCCATATCTCAGCCAGAGAAAGAAAACAGTGCTGGCTTAATAAATTTCTCTGACATTGTGGACCGTATTCTTACAGCGTTAAACATTTCTGACCCCCTTAAAAGTATCTTGATAAGCTTTCTCCCCGCAGTAAAAACATTCTTGATGCAGTTCACTGCGAAATGGCCCCTCCTTTCAGCGATTGTATCCTTCGATGGCTAATTCATCGAACGAGGTCAAGGATTTAATCACTGTTCTACAGTGGAATTGCAGAAGCATTATCCCGAAAATCGATTCGTTTAAGATCTTACTAAATAATTTAAAATGCGATGCATTTGCCCTATGCGAGACATGGCTCACTTCAGAAATAACCCTACACTTTCACGATTTTAATATTATTCGCTTGGATCGAGAAGACTCTTACGGAGGAGTACTTTTGGGGATCAAAAAGTGCTATTCTTTCAATCGGATCGACCTCCCCTCGACACCAGGCATTGAAGTTGTCGCTTGCCAAACCAGAATTAAAGGCAAAGACCTTTGCATTGCTTCCACCTACATCCCCCCTAGAGCCTCAGTTAGCCACCGACGGCTTTGCGATATTGCGGAACTCCTCCCCACACCGAGGCTAGTTTTAGGTGACTTCAACTCCCACGGCACGGCATGGGGTTGCCTTCATGACGATAATCGATCTACCCTACTCCATGAGCTTTGCGACAACTTCAATATGACCATTTTGAATACGGGTGAAATGACACGGATTCCTGCCCCTCCAGCGCGTCCGAGCGCCTTAGATCTGTCCCTCTGCTCGACATCGCTGCGGTTAGATTGCATGTGGAAGGTAGTCTCTGATCCCCACGGCAGCGACCATCTGCCAATCGTAATTAATATTGCTAACGGTTCAGGGCCACCGAATACAATCAATGTTTCGTATGACCTCACACGAAATATTGATTGGAAGAGCTACGCGTCCGCGATATCCGAAAAAGTAGAATCGACACAAGAGCTTCCTCCGGAGGAAGAGTACGGGTTCCTGGCTGGCTTGATTCTCGATACCGCGATTCAAGCTCAGACTAAACGCGTACCAGACGCGAATTCACGCGGGCGTCCTCCCAATCCATGGTGGGACAAAGAGTGCTCAGACGTGTACGCGGAGAAGGCCGCTGCGTATAAAACCTTCCGGGACGACGGGCTGCCAGCTAGCTACCGACAGTACGCGATGGCAGAAACGCGCATGAAGAGTTTGATAAAAGCCAAAAAAACGTAGCTACTGGCGCCGGTTCGTCGACGGACTAACGAGAGAAACATCGATGAGCACTCTTTGGAATACGGCCCGGCGCTTACGAAACCGAAACAGTACTAATGAGAGCGTGGAATATTCAAACCGTTGGATATTCGATTTTGCCAAGAAGGTTTGTCCGGATTCCGCCCCGGCACAGAAGATCTACCGCGCCGCGTCCCCTCACAATAACGCGAACGAAACACCGTTTTCGATGGTGGAGTTCTCACTTGCTCTCTTATCATGTAACAATAAAGCCCCAGGGCCAGCCAGAATCAAATTTAACTTGTTAAAGAATCTGCCAGACTCTGCCAAGAGACGCTTGTTGAATTTATTTAATAAGTTTCTTGAGGGTAATATTGTCCCTCATGACTGGAGGAAAGTGAAGGTCATCGCCATTCAAAAACCAGGAAAACCAGCCTCCGACCACAACCCGTATCGACCGATTGCGATGCTGTCCTGTATCCGAAAGTTGTTCGAGAAAATGATCTTGTTTCGCCTCGATAATTGGGTTGAAGCAAATGGCTTACTGTCAGATACACAATTTGGTTTCCGCAAAGGCAAAGGGACGAACGATTGTCTTGCGTTACTCTCAACAGAAATTCAAATGGCTTATGCTAGCAAAGAGCAGATGGCATCAGTTTTCCTAGATATAAAGGGGACTTTTGATTCAGTTTCCATCAAAATTCTTTCTGAGAAGCTGCACCAGCATGGTCTTTCACCGACTCTAAACAACTTTTTGCTAAACTTGCTGCCTGAAAAACATATGCATTTTTCGCATGGTGATTTATCGACATCACGAATTAGCTACATGGGTCTTCCCCAGGGCTCATGTCTAAGCCCCCTTCTCTATAACTTTTACGTGAATGACATTGACGAATGTCTTGTCAATTCCTGCACGCTAAGGCAGCTTGCAGATGACGGTGCGGTCTCTATTACAGGTCCCAAAGCCGTCGATCTGCAAGGACCATTGCAAGATACCTTGGACAATTTGTCTGCTTGGGCCCTCCAGCTAGGTATCGAGTTCTCCACGGAGAAAACTGAGCTAGTCGTATTTTCTAGAAAGCGTGAACCAGCGCAACTACAGCTTCAATTAATGGGTCAAACTATTGCTCAGGTGTCAACTTTCAAATATCTCGGGGTCTGGTTCGACTCTAAAGGAACCTGGGGATGTCACATTAGGTATCTGAAACAGAAGTGCCAGCAAAGGATCAACTTTCTCCGTACAATAACCGGAACATGGTGGGGTGCCCACCCAGGAGACCTGATCAGGCTGTACCAAACAACAATATTGTCGGTGATGGAGTACGGGAGTTTCTGTTTCCGCTCCGCTGCGAACATACATTTCATCAAACTAGAGCGAATCCAATATTGTTGTTTGCGTATTGCTTTGGGTTGCATGCACTCATGCACTCATGCATGCACTCGACACATACGATGAGTTTAGAAGTGCTGGCGGGCGTCCTTCCGCTGAAAAATCGATTTTGGAAACTCTCATATCGATTGCTCATCCGATGCGATATCTTGAACCCGATTTATGTCCTTGTACTTCGATTACATGGCACAAAATATCAATCCTTCTTCATACTATCCCAACCGTGTCAATCTCTTTCATGCTTTTGATTCAACCGTATTCTTCGACACATCCATGAAAGACGAGATTCGTGGAATCCCGGATCACATACGTCCGCAAGTGATCCCAAGCATCTTTCATAGTAAATTTCGAGAAGTCGACTGCAACAAGATGTTTTACACCGACGGGTCAAGCTTCGACGGCTCCACTGGCTTCGGTATATTCAATCAAAACCTCACCGCCTCATTCAAACTCAATGATCCTGCTTCAGTTTACGTCGCAGAACTTGCTGCTATTCAGTATACCCTTGGGATCATTGATACTTTGCCCACCGATCATTACTTTATTGTCTCGGATAGCCTCAGCTCAATCGAGGCTCTCCGTTCAATGAAACCTAGAAAGCACATTCCATATTTTCTGGTGAAAATCTGGGAGCGCCTGCGTGCTTTGTCTGTAATATTGTACAAGATTACCTTAGTTTAGGTTCCCTCGCATTGCTCCATTCCAGGTAATGAAGAAGCGGACTCTTTAGCTAAGGCGGGCGCTTTACAAGGTGACATATATGAAAGACCAATTAGCTTCAGCGAATTTTTCAGTATCACTCATCAGAGAACCCTCGAAAGTTGGCAAACTTCATGGAGCAATGGTGAACTGGGAAGGTGGCTACATTCGATAATCCCTAAGGTATCGACGAAACCTTGGTTCAGAGGGATGGATGTGGGTCGGGATTTCATTCGCGTGATGTCTCGGCTCATGTCCAATCACTACACGCTGGACGCACATCTCCGGCGTATTGGGCTCGTGGATAGCGGTATCTGCGCTTGTGGCAACGGTTATCACGAAATCGAACATGTTGTCTGGGCATGCGCCGAGTACTGTTCTGCCAGATCTCAACTATTCGATTCCCTTCGGGCCCGAGGAAGATCACCCAATGTCCCGGTTCGAGATGTACTAGCAAGCCGCGATATTCTCTACATGTCCCTTATATACACGTTCCTCAAAACCATCAATATCCAAATTTAAATGCCCCTATCTTTTCTCTTATCATTCCCAGAAGTGCCCTCTTCCGCCTACCGTACCCCAACGATGGTTTGATACGACTCCAAGACGAGACAAAACATCTGTCGAATGAACCAACAACACGAGATCTACAGTACAACATCACACACGCAGCGCGGTGTGTTCCCGATCCGTATCTGAGCTGTACTACGAAATCGTCTGGAGGAACCCCTGCTGGCTCGAGGAAAACCGCCCGGCGTCCCAATACTTGATACATCCGTTCGAATCTGTAATCCTGGTCGTTGATTCCTGATGCCGGAAACTGAAAGTTTATATCCCCCCCCCCGTTCAGCCTTGTCCACCCTCTCTCCCATGTCTCTGATACACAGATGTATGACTTCACCCCTTCTCCCCTTGAATATCTTCCCAAAACTTATGTGGCCCCTATCTTCTAGTGTTAGTTGATCAATCCGTTCGAATCTGTAATCCTGGCCGTTAATTCCTGATGCCGGAAACTGAAATTTTATATCTCCCCCCCCCCCCCTTCAGCCTTGTCCACCCTCCCTTCCATGTCTCTGATACACAGATGTATGACTTCACCCCCTTCTCCCCTTGAATATATTCCCAAAACTTATGTGCCCCCCTTTCTTCTAGTTTTAGTTGATCAATATTTAATCTCGTTAAGAAATGCCCAACAGTACCACTACTTTAAAATAGCCCTAATTAATTCCCCTTAATCTTGAACCACTCTTTCTAGTTATTTCTAGTTAATAAGCTTGTAAAATGTTCCGCTTAGTTAATAATTAATTTCTCCTACAATCTCCCTTCTAAAAATCATAAAGTGAATTACTATACAAAGAACACACAAAATGACCCGTCCCCCAAATCTTACGAATATTATATTATACCCTCTTTTATATGTATAAGTTAGCTGTAAAGTTTTTTTTTGTTTCCGGTTGCATTCGAAAAATTTCGATTTTTTTTAATGGATTAACTGTACTGCTTGCATTGCGTATTCACACGTCACGAAATCAGTCCTACTGTTGCTAACTTTGTTATTAATACTAAAATATAAAGACTTAAGTTTGAGGTGGGATTTTTTTATGGCGTGATTGACATTAACAGTAGATACCAAAGCATAATAAATATCAGGAATTTTGCATCTTTCTTCAGCTAATTGCCACTCCCCATAAAATCTTGGTCAAGTCTCCCCAATATTAGTTATTGCGTTCAATGTCATGCAAATTCTAGTAATAACTATTCCAATGTTCCAATTTATGTAGAATCATTTCTCTGCTTCACAAGGATTAATATGGTATATTCTGCCTTTATAAGCATATTTGTCCCATGTTCTATGGGATTCCCTATATACATGAGACAATTATGCGTAGAACGGCTGATTAGTACATTAATAGTTATTAGTAGTCGAGTAGATATGTCCATACAAAGTTTGATAAAAAATTACATAATTTAATGCAAATTTATTAATCACGTAATATTTTCTGTAAGGAAAGGATTTTTCATTCCAAACTTTTAAAATTACCTTAAGGGGTCGCAACAAGTATAAAAATATTTTTGAAAAATTAAAGGGTTGTGTACAGGACACGACCACGGTGACATTAAAAATATAGCTTTTTATCTATCACACATATCGACACACGTTCTTGTTCACTCGCCTGTTTTCATATGTTACAATTTGCTATATACCCTCCCCATTAAAACATAATTTATTGAAGGTCTTTTAACGGTAATCTATTAATTAATCAAGTATCTCACTAGGTGATTGGCATTATTTGGCTGATCCATCTAGTAAAAATAGGCTGGTCTGTCCAGAAAATATATTCAAAAGAAAAGTTCCATATTGAGAGCTGTGATGAGGAAACCCACGCCCGCCAACGGAAATATACAGATTCTCCATAAAATATGAAATTTCATTTTCCATTTAAATTTTCAATAATGTACTAATGAACTTAAGTAAACAATCTTAAGTGTAAGTATTTCTTGATCGATTAGTGGTGGAAAAATGAAATTATTTGATAAATTACATTGTTATGCAACGTTCGCACTACCAGTTAAAACGGGTTTTTATGCTATCTTGGTGACATTTTTCTTGTTGCTAATTATTAAAACGTGTTATAACTCTGTAGTGTAAACATTGTATTATTAAACCAATTCTGCAGCGTTTTATGTTATATAGGTGTTTTATGTGATAATAGGACTGACATAATTATATCCTCAGTACAGCGGTTTGTTTCATAATTTAAAACAGATTTATTTTAAAATTTAAATTAGTATACCCAACCGTATTTGTTGTATACCTTAAAACGCAATTAGAACTGTGTTTTAAATACATAGGGTAGGGCAGATATTCTGACTGGTTAAACTGGGAAAACAATTTTAAGTCCAGTAACGCTTAAGACATGGCTTGAATTTGAATCGAAAAAGAACACCCGCTTCAACTGCTGCTGGGACGGTAAGTTCTGTTTTAAAATTTTCCGTTGTGTGCAGTACGAAACAAAAGTGTTTGAAATTAGAAAACAAAAAGTTCTGCTGGGAATGTGATTGTTTCCGATGCAATTACACTCAGATTTTTCACGCAGGGGATACAGGCCGTGTAAATGAAAACCGCGTAAATTTCAAAATCCGTGTAAAAAACCTGAGTGTACTCTCCTATATAAAATATTACGCTGCTGAACAGTGCAATAACTACAGAAGCACGTTGTCAGATGCCTTACTGATAAAAAACATATAACCGAAATATGAAACATGAAAACCAATTGGCTCTTTACCCTACGCAGCTACAAAGCGCCGTAAACATGGATTAACAAGTTACAACGCACACGCATGCATAAAAATAAATATATTTTTTTCAAACGCAACACTCTTAAGCAGCACACACCGTATTGAATTAAATCCAAACCACCCCGCCCACCCACTTTGCAAATCATTCTGTGACACCATGCTGGTACCCGACAAATCCGCACACGGCCACCGCTGCCGAAAATGCATAGCGTCTACCGCTTATTGTAGTGCCCAGACGCTGCAGCCATGATCTTACCCGTTCGACATAAGAACAAAAACTGATTCAAACGGGTACGCGTCACCTCTATTTATAAACTAACCGTATATGGTTTAGTCACTTAGGTGCGAGTGTGTGCAAATGCCAACGTTACCGAAAATCGATAGCGCTTATTGCATCGCCCGGAGACGACGTTGCTCGTGTGGGATAAGAGCAACAACTGATTTAAACGGACATGCGTTGCTTCTATTTATGACTTTTCGTGTTTCATTGAGCAACTAAGCTGCCCTCTTTTGACGGCTGTGTCTGAGAAATCTGCCTCACGAATGGTATTTTTCCCGTTTTTTGTGAACTTTTTAATTTTACCAATTTCCAAAAGTCTACTTTTATTGGGGAGATATTAAATTATTACCAATATTTAAGTTAGGTGTTTCTGAATCGGTTGGTGTATGAATGATTAAAATCCATCTAGTAATATCAGAGTTATAAGCGTGCAAACCTTACATAGTTTCGTTACATGGGAGATAGTTTAGATTTTAGAATGACACCTAGCCCCAGATAGTGGAGTAAGACATTTTTAATGTCAAAAATTTTAAGAATCGAATAGAAGACGCCATAGCCAAAAATAGAATTTTGCGCTTGGTCAAGTCTCCCCATGTTCCCCTACACACAGAAAAAAAAATATTGGTAAAAGTAAGAGTGTTCCGCTCTTAGCAAATGAAACCAACGCCAACTATTAGGTTGTCAGTAAAACTTTTAAATTACTAAGAATAGTAATCAAAGTAAAAGTTTTCCTTTTAAGCAAATGAAGAATAGTACTCAAAACAAAAGTTTTATTTTTAAACTAAGAGTATGCGTTGGTTGTTTTTTACTAAGAGTTTTTTTCTGTGTGTAATATTAAAAGATCCACGGCTCAGGTAAAGCATCGAGGCGTTTCAAATAAATGAAATAGCTAATGGACGATTAACTTGCCTTCACGCCTGGACGCTGAACAGCGACTAACCGCCAAGTCTAGCATCCTGTAAAAAAAAACTATACCCATTTTATCCATTCAAATTGCACATTTTCGGAAGTTATTCGAGCTGTCAAAAAATGGGTATTTTTTTGTTTCTAACAATGAGTACTTTTTATCCATTTCACAACTACTCGATGAGGTAATGTCAATGGGTATATTGATCTTAACAATGGGTGAAAAATCCTTAAGAATTATTTTAAGCGAGTTAACCTGTAAACTAAGGATCGTAGCGGAACTTGCAAAATATCGGCCTGCATCGGAGTCCGTGGCGGAAACGGAACATTTCGGCAATGCTCCGAAAACAACGGCCGTTTAGACTACTGAGGATGTTGCAAATATGCACCAGTGCGGCATTTTTAGAGCAGCCAAAAGATCCAGCCATCGAAAATATATCCAGTTGGCGGTTTCATTTTGTTAAGGAGTTTTGGAATAGGTCCTATACTTTTCTTAAGAGACAATAATGTGAAATGAATGTTATTTTATGTTTTTTTTAAATTCAGAAATAATTCTATTGGCACTATTTTTCATTCTGGCGCGATTTTCATGAATGGGTATTTTTTACTCATTTTGTTGTTACAGTTCTGCGAAAAATAATGGGTAAAACATACCCAGGTTGACGTACAAGGTCTGTACTCATTTATGGGTACAAACTCTTTACCCATTTAATGGGTTATTCCACTTTTATTGAAAATGCGTAGTTTTCTACGCATTAATGGGTACTTTATTTTATCAATGCGTACATAACAGGAAGTATGAAATGTCTAAAGAGACTAGAATAACCACGTGTATGGCACCTCCCAAAGAGAATAGGGAAAGAGACGAAGAGTGAAAATTAGTCATAACGGCAACACTCCCTTTATGATGATTTCAACACTAGAATTTTGGCAACCGCTTCTACAGGCAGCACTTTAGATGACTTCTATTATATTTTGAAAACAAACCGTATGTCGATCGTTGGATTTGTTTATCAAACGATGCGCATTTCGAAACAAAGAGATGAAATAATTCTATAGCTTGTTTTTACTCATGCATATACTGTAGAATACACCTCACAATCACGATTGAACCAAATTCTGACGAAAATTGAAATTTATTTTTTAATAGATGTACAATACTTATCTCCTCCAACTCAGGCATGAGTAATGTTTATTTACATTGCACGATTGGTCTGCTCAATAAGGTATTTTTGGCTTCACACTATTCGTCTCTTTCCCTATTCTCTTTGGGCACCTCCATTCCATTTGTATTGAACTGACATAAGTCAACATCTCAGCGGGCACACAAATTATGGGCCCCACTAACAGTTCAAATTGCACTGCTCGTTTTGCTCGAAGCTCGATTTTCACTAGTCAGATACCCGGATAGAATTTTACAATAGCATTTACCCTACAAACAATCATAAAACAATGAATATTATAGTTATTACTGTTTCAACATTGTTCGATGCCAAGTTCTCACAGTAGATTTACAATAAAATTTCATGTAACGATAAACTTCACTGTTCAGCAAAAAACTGATACAGTGCATTCACATTAAATTTTACTGTTTTCGAGTGTTACTGGGCGAATCAGAAGGACCCGCTATTACGCCTAGTCCCTGGTCAGAGCCACGGGGACCCGCTATTACCCTTGGCCCTGGTCAGAGCCACGGGGACCGTCTGGGGTGGACTCCAAAGGTCTCTTTTGCTGGCTAGCACGAGCTTGAGGTTCGGAGGCTCAAGGTCGGCTCACGGACATGGACACCAATCAAAGTATCAAAATGCACGGTCTTATCTTTTACACTTTTTTTTAATCTACTTACAATCGTGTGTATATGTGGGTGTGTAGAATGGTAAGCTGCTGGCCGGCCGGCGAATGCGGGATCGTGGTTGGAAACGGTGGACTCGTGGGTGGGAAACTCGTGGACGGTAACTCGTTGACGGTTGACTCGTGGACGGTAGACTCGACTTCTCGCTTTCTGGGGTTGCACCTCGCGGTGCTACCGCGCGTTCGGGGGATTTTCGCCAACCGTCGAGGTATCTCTCGGTTTCTCGTTGAGATGATCGCCTCGTACAAGGGATTTTCGCTGATTGAGACTACGCCGAGGACTCTGTGGAAAATCGTTGATCCCGGATAATAAGCCACTCCAATGGCTGCTGGGCAAAACTTGCTGGGTCTTGATCCTGGGAATGAACGAAAGAACTTGCTACGGACTACTGGGCTTACTTAGATTGTCTTCCTTTACGTTTCCTATGGGGTAGTAGTTTCTACCAATGCTACTTCTTGCTTTTAAAACTTTAAATTTTTATCTATAACTTTTTCCGTAATCTAATTTTTATCCATAACTTTTTCCGTTTGTCTATCTGAACTCGTTGATGGTATAATCGAAAGTGATTTTAATATTTGCTGTAGAGGCCCAGTAGTCTCTCTCTCTCTCTCTCTCTCTCTCTTTCATTTTCCCAACCCTTTCACCTTCCAGTGCTCTTTTTCCGCGGCTTTTCCATCCGTTTCCTGTTTCCGCGATTTTTTACAATTTGTGTGTTTTGTGTAAGTGTTGTTACAATATTTATTTATTTTATCATATTAGACCGTTTAGTTTTACTTTTAGTGCTTCCTATTTTAACGTACTTTAGATACAAACAAAATATTCTATACAATTTAACATTTAATCATAGCAAAGGAAATGGACGTGATTTTAGACGATAAGTAGATACATATCTATATATTTATTCCATTAAGCTAGCCATAATATTGGTAACCACGATAGAGAGTAAATAAGTTCTCTCTATCTCTCGCCACTCTTCCTTGCTCGTGATCGGTTTATTGGGCAAAAGTACCAGAACGGTAACACCACCCCACACTCCCTCTAAAAAAATGAATCAATCATATTTCTTTTTTTTTTTTCTTGTGGTTAACCCTGCCCAGGGTTGAGCCGCTTCTTTGAAAGCTTTTGAAATTATCTCCAAAAGGAGACATTCGTACAATTTACCAAAATAGTTTATTGTGATCATAAATAAACCGTTTTGCAACATTCACTATTTCGCGGATCTCTTTAATTGATCTTGTCTTCTTCCCATAATCTAAACTGCTTCTGTTCAGAGAAAGAGACTCGATCTCTCTTTCATCCACTGGCATGAGATGTACTAAATGAAGCGGCTACTCAAACGTGAACTGTAATGGCTGATGTACGGTGGCTTGGGATCTATTGTCCTGAACTAGAGTGAATTTAGTTACGAATATTGCCAAATTAAATTGTGGAAGAACAACCGTAGTGAATATAAGTAGTTGTAGCTAATAACATTAAAAAGGCTAATCGGTTTCCGAGAGGGTAACGCAGGCATAACCGGTTTAAGAAAAAGTCTGCTTCGCGAAGATTATAATTTTGCATTGTTGGTTTAGTTTGCATTGATCGGTGTGATTTTAATCTCGCTATTACCTTTTGGAATAGATTGCTTTTAGAGTTTACGGAAAACAGGATTAAGACATTGATATTTAAAATTGACGGACCATAACAGTACATTTGAACTTCGTTTGTTTCATCGACTTTGACTTTGAGACTGATATAATTTACAAAAAAAACGTTGCTTGACAAATAACATTGAATATTGATCAGAGCACAATAATGCATACCTATATTTAACAATAAGAGTGATGCTTTTTGTTATTCCTATTCCGGGATTCCCGGTTTTAGATCAGCAGCAGAAAAAATGCCTATATTCTTCCCGGTTGCATCTTCAAGCTCGTAGGAATTCGTTCCTCGCTTAGCGATGATTTTGCATAAAATGTACGATGGCCCTAACTTTGCGTTAAAGTTTTCCCCTGCCGAAGACTGTGAAAAGCTTTTTCTATATACCTTCTGGCCAACCGTGTAAACTGGCGCTGGCTTCCGAAAGCGAAGGTTGTAAGTTTTTGTGCTTTTCTCGCGGGCTCTTTAAATTCTTGATCACGGTGCCGTAGACATCTTGATCGATGTGTAATTTTTTTTCCAGCCTGTCTTGCTCAGAGATCTCAGTGGTGATCACAACTAGCCGATGTTCGTCCCCACTAGCAACGATCTCGTGACCAAAGAGTATTCGATATGATGAGAACCCTGTGGATGAATGCAGTGTATTGTTTAATGTACACTCAACTTCCGAGATTTTTGAGTCCCATGTTCGTTGGTCCGACTTAACGTAAGTTCGGATGCAAGCATTTATAGTTCTGTTCAACCGCTCTACTGGGTTTGCTTGGCTGTGGTGGCGAGCATTGGCCCAGTGCACCACGTTATATTCTCTCAAGAAATCTTTGAAATTTTTACTCAAAAAACTGCTAGCATTGTCCGTTATTAGGATTTCGGGTACAGAATACCGCCGAAACCACTGTTCTTTTAATGTCTTGATAACTAGATCAGCACTAATCTTTTTCACCGGGAACAGTAAAGTCCACTTCGAAAATATGTTCATCAGGACGAGCAAATGCATATTGCCAGATTTGGAACGAGGAAGCGATTGGATAAAATCAATGGCTAAGATTTGAAAAGGTTTTGTGGAAATTCTTTGCTTTCCCATCACGGGATGCTGTGACGTAGTTGCAGGCTTGCACTCCCTACAAACCATACATATTTCAACAAACTCTCGAACTGTCGTGGCCATTCTCGGCCAAAAATATTTTTTTCTGATCTTGTCTAACGTCTTCTCGTATCCGATATGAAGGGACCGTTCATGTTCGGTTTTCAAAACTCGCTCCTGTGATTCCTTTGGCAGACAGAGTTTCCATTCAAACCGATAATCGAGCGATTCCGTTTTGGAAGGAACAAATTTATAAAGACTCCCATTCTCTACTTTAAAATCTAGGTTTTCATCAGGCGAATCTTGCACTTTCTGTAAGAGAGTGGAGTACCAACCATCCTACGTCTCCACTGCGTCCAGTGCGTCAACCGCACGCGAGAGAGCATCAGGGATAATGTTATCCCTCCCGCGCCGATGTCGTATTTCTAAATCATAAGCTTGCAGTTCGATACTCCAGCGACTAAGCCTTGAAGAAGTTCTCCACTTTCCTCTCATAATGTGTGTGAGAGCCGAAGCATCGGTCACGACAACAAAATGGGATCCTTCAATGTAAGCACGAAACTTGTTGATGGCTGAAATCACCCCAAGCCCTTCCTTCTCCGACGCAGCATAGGCTTGCTGAGCAAGAGAGAGCTTTTGGGAAAAGTATGCCACCACCCTCTCACCTTCACTATGTTCCTGAACTAAAATCGCAGCTATGGCGGTATCGCTCGCGTCACTTTGAATTTGAAACGGTAAGTCAAAGTTAGGATTGCATAGAACAGGAGCGCTTATTAGGCATTCTTTAATACGAATGAAAGCTTGCTCCGCTAAATTTAATCGTTTTAGGTTTTTTCTTAAGGAGATCTGTTAATGGAGAGGTGTACTCACTAAAGTGAAGTATAAATCTCCTGTAGTAATTGGCCATGCCAAAAAACCTACGAAGAGAGCGTATCGACGACGGACGTTCATAGTTGACAATCGCCTCAACTCTCTCCGGGTTTGGTCGGAGGCCGTCGGGTGAGAGAATATAGCCTAAATATGGAAGGTCATTTAGACAAAACTTTGATTTTTCAATGTTAATCGAAAGGTTTGCCCTTTTTAGCCGCTTCGCGACTTCACGAAGACTTTCAAGGTGTGCCTCAAATGTATTGCTCACCACAACAATATCATCGAGGTAAACAAATACATTTGGTTCCAGTTCACCATATCCCAAGACCTCGTCCATCAGCCTGGCCAGGGTAGCCGGACTATTGACGAGTCCAAAGGGTAGCCTGGTGAACTGAAACAATCCTCTCCCAAGCACCGAGAATGCCGTATACCTGCGCGAGTCAGGATCAAGTGGAATTTAAACGCCTTGCGTCCAAACATAAGCGTACCTCCCTAGTGGGCTTCAAAATGGGAACTGTACTCAAAGCCCAGTCACTTTTACTCTTCTCTACTAGTTTCAGTTCTAGCATCTTATCTAATTCTAGATTAATTTTTCGTTGCATATCTGGGTAAGTAGGGTATGGGTTAATTCTCACCTGCGGGGCTTTCATGAACTCTTCTTTGATCTCAATTTTGTGAGATATTACAGGGGTGATATCGAGCATCCCCCTTTCACCTGAACTTTAAACATCCTCTTTACCTCTTCTAGCTTCCTTCTCTGTTCTTCGGTGAGCACTGTCTCTCCATTCTCTTCTAGGCTACTCTCTTCCATTATCTCACTCAGCTCTAATTCCTCTACGGACAACGAAGGATGGAGATTGAAAGCGCGCCAAAAATCATCGTATCCTAAGATTAGTCGTCGCTTGAGCTTTGGCACTACTAAAGCTGAAATTATGTGACACTGCTCATTGAATGAGACCGGTACATTAACATATCCCTTCACCTCAATGGGTGTACCGGAGGCTGTCTTGACGGAAATTTCAGATGGGTATATTTTCAATTTAAGATCATTGATCAATTTTTCTGAGCCCATACCGAGTACGGTTCTCTGAGCACCACTGTCCAAAAGACCGATAATATCTTTGCCTAGTATGCTGACTTTTACAAAAGGCCTAGCGTCTCCATCAAACTTAATAAAAAGTTCTTCTACGTTATGATCGGTTAAGTAATCATCATCTGCTACTGGTTCAAAACCATTTTGCAGTGGATTGTTTGATATGTCGTTTAAATTGAGAGGGTTTGAAGATTCATTGCCAGCTCCCTCCCTTAAGCTGAGCTCTCCTCGTTTTTTTGACAAAGAGGGCATGTTTTTGTGAGTACATCTGGGAACCCACAAAGACGGCAAAACTTTTGCCGTTTTTGAGAGCATTCCGCATAGTGATGACCCTTATCTCTGCAGTTGTAACAGACGCCAATTGGTGGACGTTTGTACTACTCTGCAAGTTTATCGAGTGTACTTTGGCTCGATCCTTCCATAGGCTGGATGCTGCCTTCTTGTTTCCCCTTCCCTTCGTCATGACATTTATTTGTTTTTGGAGGTGGATTCTACTCGTTTTTGAACTTGTCTTTCTTTGCAAAATTTTTGAAATTTTTCCCAGCACTACCTGTAGGTGCGTCTGTGTTAATTTCAATAACTTGACTAAATCTAGGTTTATTTCATGGACTTGTTGACTTTTCTCGGTGAAAATGAAAACTCCAAATTTTCCCATTACCACACGTAACGTTTCGGCTTACTGCTCTTCAGCCATCGTCGGACGCCTACAAACATTTATTTAGCATTAACGTTAACATCAATTTGTTCACAAAAAATTACAAAGCTAGCATTCACAAATTAAACACAATTTACAATTGACTCACATAAACTTATATCACGCATCTCCATTCACTCTCGTTCACTCTCCACCGCTAGGCGGGCGATCACTCTTCGACTGTCTGCGTTCCTCGCTATTCTAACACTGTCGAAGCTTGGTGACCAGACCGTCGTATGTTGTGCAGAACGTTCCACATTCTCTTTGTAGGTTCACCGTTTTTTCCTCGCCGAGAATTTTGATGTGAAACATCTCTGCAGTTAGTCTGCTCTCCTGGTTTTCGATTCTTTCCAGTATCCGGGTGTTGTCGAAATCGAAGATGTGTCCTTCTTGCAATGTGTGTTGGGCTAAACCAGTTCTCGCATCTTTTTTCTTCGCGTCGTTCTTGTGTTCCGCTACTCTCGTTTCTAGCCTTCTCCCCGTTTGTCCTACATACGTTTTTCCATCGCCTGTTCCACACGGAATCGAATACACCACGTTCTTCTGTTTCCCTGGTGGGATCGGGTCTTTCAGTTTGGAGAAAATTCTGTTTTTTATTTTATCTTTTGGCTTGAAAGCAAGTTTTGTGTCGTGTTTTCTCAGAATTTTCTCTAGTTTTTCACTGAGTCCCGGGACGTATGGCACAGCTACATATGCCATTTCAGCAGTCGTATCTTTATTCTGCTGTAGGCCATTATAGTGTCTATGGACCCGATCTTTCAGAATTTTCCGAACAAACCAGTAAGGGTAATGGTTTATTCGCAATATCTTTTTGGCTGTTTCGATTGCCGCTGGTCGGTTTTTACAGTCGGAGAGCTTAACTGCTCGATCTACGAGTGCAATTGCCGTGTTGCATTTATGCGAATAGGGACTCTCTGAATTGAAATCCAGATATCTACCATCCGCTTGTTTGGGTAGCCAAACTCTTTCGATGCGATCATGGTTTCTGGTTAGCATCATGTCAAGAAATCTCAATTTCCCGTTGTCCTCCTCTTCAATGGTGAACTGGAGTTTACTGTGGAAATTATTGAACGAGTCTAAGATTTCTTGAATGTGCTCCCTTTTGCCCATACAGAAGCAATCGTCTACGTACCGACGGTACATCATTAGAGGTATTTGTTTTCTCTCTAATGATGCTATGCACTTCTGTTCCAATCGCTCCATCAACACATTCGCAATGACTGGTGAGAGTGGAGAGCCCATAGGGACGCCGAAAGTTTGTACATATATTACACCCCGATGTACGAAAAACGTCGATTCCAACACAAGCTTAACCGCCTCCATGAAACTGTGTTGATCGATGCTTGTGTGTTTCTCCACCTCTTCCCATCTCTCGTTCAAGCAGTCCAGGGCAAAATCAACAGGCACGTTCGTGTACAACGACGTCACATCCAAAGAGAAAAGAACTACATCTTCGGTGATCTGTGTTCCTGTTATTTGATCAGCGAACTCAAAACTATTTTTAATGTGGTACTCAGTTTTTCCTACTATATTTCCAATCACTCCAGATAGGAATTGGGCCACATTGTACGTTGCTGATCCAATCGTCGAAACCACCGGGCGGAGAGGTCTGTCCTGTTTGTGTATTTTTGGCAAACCATAGACTCTTGGTGGATTACAACTGGATATTTTTATCTTCCGGTGTGTGCGCGCGTCGATGTACTTGCTATCGCGCCACCCATCCACCAATACACCGATTTTCTTCAGGACTTTCGATGTGGGGTCCGATTTCAGTTGTTTGTACGTGCTTTCATCGCTCAGAAGGTCCTCCATTTTCTGTTCGTACTCCTCAGATGCAATGATGACGGTTTTGTTTCCCTTGTCCGCTTTGGTGATAACCAGATTGGGGTTTTCTGTCAAGAATTTCTTACTTCTGCATATGTCCTTGCTTATCCATTCATTTTCGCAGTGTCTAGGTTGTTTTTTGAAATTCATGTAATTTATCATGGCAGTGGAAACCTCTGTTCTGATTTCATCTGCGTTTTCTTTACGTTTCACCGTTTTTTCCAATTCAGAAATCATTTCAACGTAGGGGATGTGGTTGTTATTCTGAACATTGAAATTCGGACCCAGTTTCAACGTTCTCTCCAGAAAATCCGGGATTTGTGTATTGGTGGTGTTTTCTATCCACTGTACACCGCGGACAGACCTCTCCGCCCGGTGGTTTCGACGATTGGATCAGCAACGTACAATGTGGCCCAATTCCTATCTGGAGTGATTGGAAATATAGTAGGAAAAACTGAGTACCACATTAAAAATAGTTTTGAGTTCGCTGATCAAATAACAGGAACACAGATCACCGAAGATGTAGTTCTTTTCTCTTTGGATGTGACGTCGTTGTACACGAACGTGCCTGTTGATTTTGCCCTGGACTGCTTGAACGAGAGATGGGAAGAGGTGGAGAAACACACAAGCATCGATCAACACAGTTTCATGGAGGCGGTTAAGCTTGTGTTGGAATCGACGTTTTTCGTACATCGGGGTGTAATATATGCACAAACTTTCGGCGTCCCTATGGGCTCTCCACTCTCACCAGTCATTGCGAATGTGGTGATGGAGCGATTGGAACAGAAGTGCATAGCATCATTAGAGAGAAAACAAATACCTCTAATGATGTACCGTCGGTACGTAGACGATTGCTTCTGTGTGGGCAAAAGGGAGCACATTCAAGAAATCTTAGACTCGTTCAATAATTTCCACAGTAAACTCTAGTTCACCATTAAAGAGGAGGACAACGGGAAATTGAGATTTCTTGACATGATGCTAACCAGAAACCATGATTGCATCGAAAGAGTTTGGCTACCCAAACAAGCGGATGGTAGATATCTGGATTTCAATTCAGAGAGTCCCTATTCGCATAAATGCAACACGGCAATTGCACTCGTAGATCGAGCAGTTAAGCTCTCCGACTGTAAAAACCGACCAGCGGCAATCGAAACAGCCAAAAAGATATTGCGAATAAACCATTACCCTTACTGGTTTGTTCGGAAAATTCTGAAAGATCGGGTCCATAGACACTATGATGGCCTACAGCAGAATAAAGATACGACTGCTGAAATGGCATATGTAGCTGTGCCATACGTCCCGAGACTCAGTGAAAAACTAGAGAAAATTCTGAGAAAACACGACACAAAACTTGCTTTCAAGCCAAAAGATAAAATAAAAAACAGAATTTTCTCCAAACTGAAAGACCCGATCCCACCAGGGAAACAGAAGAACGTGGTGTATTCGATTCCGTGTGGAACAGGCGATGGAAAAACGTATGTAGGACAAACGGGGAGAAGGCTAGAAACGAGAGTAGCGGAACACAAGAACGACGCGAAGAAAAAAGATGCGAGAACTGGTTTAGCCCAACACACATTGCAAGAAGGACACATCTTCGATTTCGACAACACCCGGATACTGGAAAGAATCGAAAACCAGGAGAGCAGACTAACTGCAGAGATGTTTCACATCAAAATTCTCGGCGAGGAAAAAACGGTGAACCTACAAAGAGAATGTGGAACGTTCTGCACAACATACGACGGTCTGGTCACCAAGCTTCGACAGTGTTGGAATAGCGAGGAACGCAGACAGTCGAAGAGTGATCGCCCGCCTAGCGGTGGAGAGTGAACGAGAGTGAATGGAGATGCGTGATATAAGTTTATGTGAGTCAATTGTAAATTGTGTTTAATTTGTGAATGCTAGCTTTGTAATTTTTGTGAACAAATTGATGTTAACGTTAATGCTAAATAAATGTTTGTAGGCGTCCTACGATGGCTGAAGAGCAGTAAGCCGAAACGTTACGTGTGGTAATGGGAAAATTTGGAGTTTTCATTTTCACCGAGAAAAGTCAACAAGTCCATGAAATAAATATTTTGCGGTGACCATAAAATATTATAAATCTAGGTTTG
Source organism: Topomyia yanbarensis (assembly GCF_030247195.1). Taxonomy (NCBI): domain Eukaryota; kingdom Metazoa; phylum Arthropoda; class Insecta; order Diptera; family Culicidae; genus Topomyia; species Topomyia yanbarensis. The sequence continues at coordinate 77,712,040 of NC_080670.1, forward strand.
TTAATATTATCTGAGGGTCGTTGGAAGATGTTCCAATTATTTTCATCGACAATTCTACCAAATCGCTTCAATTTGGACAACGATTTAATTCCTGCTCCCGTCATGGCGTTCTTATAATCGAAACGCATGTTTCTCCATATGATTTCAAATTTACGCCTTTCAGAAATCGGACGCGTCATTGATTGAAACAATTTGATCATGTCGTGGAAATAATCAACAAACCTTTCTCCCCTCGTTTGTCTCCGATTGGTGGCCTGGATCTCTAACTGAAAATCTAGATCTGGAGGGAGAAACTCTCGCTTCAGTTCTCTTTTCAATTTAGACCAGTTATGAAACTCTCGGTTTTCCATCCCTTCAATAAACCAATCCTTTGCTCTTCCAGCAAATAAGTGGATTGCTCCCCGAAAAAGTTCTCGCTCTTAAATTTCCTCAGCCCTACATCTCATTCTGACTTCTTTGAGAAACTCTGCTAGTTTACGTCTATTGTCTTTGCCATCGTATTTCAGTCGCCAGTCTGAAATTGGCACTCGCTTTAACGATTTCAGATGCGTATTCCAATACTTTCTCCGATTCCTTCTCTCTTTTTCTAATGACCGTCCTGAAGAACTATATGATTCTGAGCTTTCAGTCGATGAGTGTTCATCGAACGTATCCGAAGAAGAGCTTTTCGTAAGGCATTTATTTTTCGTATGAAAAGATGATTTTGCTCTATCTCTGTCTACTTTTCTATGCACTTTTTGCCTTTCTCAATAGAAAGGTATTGCAATTGCTCTGAAAACCGACTTTTTAACGGAGGCCCGGAGGGCCGAGTGACATATACCATTCGATTCAGTTCGTCGAGTTCGGCAAATGTCTGTGTGTGTATGTATGTGTGTATGTATGTGCGTATGTGTGTGTATGTGACCAAAAATGTCACTCATTTTTCTCAGAGATGGCTGAACCGATTTTGACAAACTTAGTCTCAAATGAAAGGTGCAACGTTCCCATAGGCTGCTATTGAATTTCTAATGGATCCGACTTCCGGTTCCGGAATTACAGGGTGATGAGTACGAACACGCAGAAAATGTCGATTTTAATAAATTCTGCAATGAATGTATAAAGGTGAAAATTTATCCAAAATATGACCACAACTGCTTCGATTTGTAGTATTAGGTCACTAACATCCATTCAAAGTCTATTTGGCCACATTGGCCACCATCATCGGTTCCGGAAGCCCCGGCGGAAGTATCCAAATGCAGAGTAACAGTCACATCGGTTTCTCGGAGATGGCTAGACCGATTCGACTAAACTTGGCCTCAAATGAAAGGTATTGCGTCCCCGTAAATGGCTATTGAATTTCACCCCGATCCGACTTCCGGTTTGGGAGTTACAGGTTGTGGCGTGCGATCACATAGCAAATTGTGATTCAAACCGATACTCCGATGAAAGCAAAAAAGGTAAAAATTTCGCTAAAATGTCTCTCAAACAACTTCAATTTGCTGTTCTAGGTCACCGACGGCCAACCAAACTTTCGTTGACTACATTGACCACCATAGACGGTTCCGGAAGTGCCCGGGAAAAGCGGCCATCTTTCAAAATTTACGAACTCACAGCAGTTTCCCGAAAATGGTTGGGCCGATTTTCACAAACTTAGTCCCAAATGATAGCTATTATATCCCCATAGATGTCAATAAAATTTCGTACGGATCGCTTATATGGGTCCGGAAATATAGACTAAATCGTCCGGTCACATATGAAATTCCCATATAAGCCGAAACTCAAATTTTTTTTTCAAAGGGGGGACCTCATGAAATTTCAGAAATCGAATTCGTATTTTTGATGCCAAACATCTTTAAAATGCATGAAACGTCGAGATTTTATGTTATCTCGAAAAAAATTTTGCCTTTCTCATATAGAAAGGTTATGCAATCACTTTGAAAAACGTCAAACTAATCCCGGCCCGGAGGGCCGAGTGTCATATCCCATTCGACTCAGTTCGTCGAGATCGGAAAAAGTCTGTATGTGTGTGTATGTGTGTATGTATGTGTGTGTATGTGTGTGTATGTTTGTGCGTATGTGTCAAATAATGTCACTCGTTTTTCTCAGAGATGGCTGGACCGATTTGCCCAAACTTAGTCTCGAATGAAAGGTGCAACCTTCCCATCGCTGCTATTGAATTTTGGATCGATCGGAATTCTGGTTCCGGAATTACGGGTTTCAGAGTGCGGCCACACAGAAATTTCTCATACAAACTGTAGGAAAAATTAAAAATAGAATTTTTATTTTTGATGCTAAATGTGTTCAAGGTGCATGAAACGTCGAGATTTGATGCAAACTCGAAAAAAATTTGACGACAATTCACTTTTTTGGATTTTGGCACATTTTTGCCTTTCTCATATAGAAAGGTTATGCAATCACTCTGAAAAACGTCAACCTAATGCCGGCCCGGAGGGCCGAGTGTCATATCCCATTCGACTCAGTTCGTCGAGATCGGAAAAGTCTATATGTGTGTGTGTGTGTGTATGTGTGTGTATGTGTGTGTATGTGTGTGTATGTGTGTGTATGTATGTGCGTATGTGTCAAATAATGTCACTCATTTTTCTCAGAGATGGCTGGACCGATTTGCCCAAACTTAGTCTCAAATGAAAGGTGCAACCTTCCCATCGGCTGCTATTGAATTTTGGATCGATCGGAATTCTGGTTCCGGAATTACGGGTTTCAGAGTGCGGCCGCTCAGAAATTTCTCATATAAACTATAGGAAAAATTAAAAATAGAATTTTTATTTTTGATGCTAAATGTGTTCAAGGTGCATGAAACGAAACAAACAAACTCGAAAAAAAATTTGACGACGATTCACTTTTTTGGATTTTGGCACATTTTTACCTTTCTCATATAGAAAGGTTATGCAATCACTCTGAAAGACGTCAACCTAATCCCGGCCCGGAGGGCCGAGTGCCATATCCCATTCGACTCAGTTCGTCGAGATCGGAAAAAGTCTGTATGTGTGTGTGTATGTGTGTATGCATGTGTGTGTATGTGTGTGTATGTGTGTGTGTATGTAAGTGCGTATGTGTCAAATAATGTCACTCATTTTTCTCAGAGATGGCTGGACCGATTTGCCCAAACTTAGTCTCAAATGAAAGGTGCAACCTTCCCATCGGCTGCTATTGAATTTTGGATCGAACGGAATTCTGGTTCCGGAATTACGGGTTTCAGAGTGCGGCCACACAGAAATTTCTCATATAAACTATAGGAAAAATTAAAAATAGAATTTTTATTTTTGATGCTAAATGTGTTCAAGGTGCATGAAACGTCGAGATTTGATGCAAACTCGAAAAAAAATTTGACGACAATTCACTTTTTTGGATTTTGGCACATTTTTGCCTTTCTCATATAGAAAGGTTATGCAATCACTCTGAAAAACATTAACCTAATCCCGGCCCGGAGAGCCGAGTGTCATATCCCATTCGACTCAGTTCGTCGAGATCGGAAAAAGTCTGTATGTGTGTGTGTATGTGTGTATGTATGTGTGTATGTGTGTGTATGTGTGTGTATGTATGTGCGTATGTGTCAAATAATGTCACTCATTTTTCTCAGAGATGGCTGGACCGATTTGCCCAAACTTAGTCTCAAATGAAAGGTGCAACCTTCCCATCGGCTGCTATTGAATTTTGGATCGAACAGAATTCTGGTTCCGGAATTACGGGTTTCAGAGTGCGGCCACACAGAAATTTCTCATATAAACTATAGGAAAAATTAAAAATAGAATTTTTATTTTTGATGCTAAATGTGTTCAAGGTGCATGAAACGTCGAGATTTGATGCAAACTCGAAAAAAAAATTTGACGACAATTCACTTTTTTGGATTTTGGCACATTTTTGCCTTTCTCATATAGAAAGGTTATGCAATCACTCTGAAAAACGTCAACCTAATTTTTTTTTCGACTCGCATAAGGTTTCTGGATTTTAACAGGGGCGTAGTTGATGGTTTACGGAGAGGGGTTACACCCCCCTCCCTCTACTGTTCACTCCCCTCCTTTAAAAATCTCCTTAAATCACCCCTCAGACCACCACCCCATCCAGCCCTCATACCCCTCCCATTCAACCCCATCATCTTTAAACCACCACTATATCACAAAGCATACCAATTTAAGCTGGGAAGTCGTTCGTTCATGGGACTTTCGCCCTCCTTACATACCCACCCCCGCATGACAAAATGAGTTAGCAAGCAGATAACATTGATCTAATGCTGATTAGGCTAATGGAGTATGATATTTTTTTGTTTCAAGTGTTTCACCATCGACACGTAGCTCATCAAGTTCGTGGCTGGCATGCCATTGTGTATAAGTGCAAAGTGTACTAAGAATGTAATGGACATTTCCACAATTATGTTGAACATAAAAAGCCTCCGTGCCATAGTTTAGAGAAATGAGAAAGGCACAATTGCACCGCTAGGTGGATTAAAACAGGTTTTTTGGTTTAATGTTTGTATAGTGTTCATTTTCATTCCAGCTTTCCTCCGAATTACTTCTAGTCTCGTCCGAAACTGAAGGAAACGAAACCTTATGTTTCTCCTTCTTAGTCGGTTTATCGCTGTCGCTAACATTGTTCACGGCTGTGTTTCCAGTAATCTTTGTATCCTTGGTATCCTCGACCGGCTTAAGGGGGTCGGGAAAGTTCAGTGATTTTGGTTCTGGTGTAATTTTCAATTTTTCGTTTAAATCCAAAAGTAATTTTTCAAGCTTTTTCTTCCTTTCGAAATTCTCTTTTGCCTCCCTTATAATTCTCTCTTCTATGGCTATTTCCCTTTCCCTTTGCTGTTTTTCTTGCTCTGTAGTTTAAGCTACAAAGGCTTTGAAGTGTGTAATCAGATCTGTTGCTATTTCCTTATTTCCCTGTTCATATTTAGATAATTCTTCCATTATTAGTTTGGATCTGTGAACAGATGATTCCATTTCAGATTTTCTATCTTCCCTCGATTTCTTTTGTACTCCCCCCCTAGCTTCCTCTTCTACTTCAGATTCCTTTCCACAAACGGTTTCGTTCAAAATTTCAATCTCTGTCCTAACCTCTTCTAAGGCTTGGCTAATGTCGTGTTCTAGCTGCTCTGGTTTCTCATTTTCATCCTTATGACGAACCGCGCTGTCTGAGAAATGATTTTCAAAAGTCTGTGTAATGTGCTTGGTAATATTCATAATCTCGAGCGTATGTCTACGAGCTTCGGGAGCACGAGAGAGTAGAAAAATTCTTACCCTGTAGTGCATTAATCTCGTTTTGAGCTTTTCTCTCTGACGAGCATCAGTCTTCGGATTATCTAGTAATCCGTTGATTATAATTGATTTTGAATATATAATGGAAACTTCCCCCGCAACTTCTCTCCAAGTCGGCGAGTAAGTTACCGTAAAGGCATCTAAATTCTTCTCTTCCCTCATTCTATCTTTAAGCTTTCTTCTCTTTATACTCTCGTGTTCATTGGGTGCGCAAACTATGTTCCTGATCAATAATTCATGCTCTACTTCATCAAGAGATAGATGAGCGACATTTAAGTTCTTGTACATTGAATGCAAATCCATGTTGAATGAGCTTTCGTTCATTGAGAGTTTTGAAAAACAGTTCACGTCAATGGTAAGTATTATTTTAATAATTAATGAATAAAGCTTCGTTTAACTGAAATCTTTCGCTGTGTTTCGATTATTATGCCGAATCAAGACCCACTAAAGAAATTTTATTTTTTACGGTAAGTATATTGAAAACCCGCGAAATGGTAAATTCACAATTACGAATGGTACCTTTTGTGAGTGTACGCGCACTAGTAAACACGGAAAACCACAAGCTATTCCCCCAAAAATTAGTGTGGACGTGTTCCCCCTCGAGCACTTTGCCTTCCACCGATTTGAGCAATTTGAGTGTTCCCTAACACAAGAATCTAATTTTCCCTGACTAAAGCACTTGGTTTTGACCTCTTCATTGGTATGTCTTTTAGTTGGGCGCCATTTGTTACTGGGCGAATCAGAAGGACCCGCTAATACGTTGCCCCTAGCCCCTGGTCAGAGCCACGGGGACCGTCTGGGGTGGACTTCAAAGGTCTCTTTTGCTGGCTAGCACGAGCTTGAGGTTCGGAGGCTCAAGGTCGGCTCTCGGACATGGACACCAATCAAAGGATCAAAATGCACGGTCTTATCTTTTACACTTTTTTTTTAATCTACTTACAATCGTGTGTATGTGTGGGTGTGTAGAATGGTAAGCTGCTGGCCGGCCGGCGAATGCGGGATCGCGGTTGGAAACGGTGGACTCGTGGGTGGGAAACTCGTGGACAGTAACTCGTTGACGGTTGACTCGTGGACGGTAGATTCGTAACGGACTCGTCGTTGCTGCATCCTGAGGTGGGTTACTCGGGCCTGGCTGGCCCCGCGTGCTGGGCGACTTCTCGCTTTCTGGGGTTGCACCTCGCGGTGCTACCGCGCGTTCGGGGGGTTTTCGCCAACCGTCGAGGTATCTCTCGGTTTCTCGTTGAGATGATCGCCTCGTACAAGGGATTTTCGCTGATTGAGACTACGCCGAGGACTCTGTGGAAAATCGTTGATCCCGGATAATAAGCCACTCCAATTGCTGCTGGGCAAAACTTGCTGGGTCTTGATCCTGGAAATGAACGAGAGAACTTGCTACGGACTACTGGGCTTACTTAGATTGTCTTCCTTTACGTTTCCTATGGTGTAGTAGTTTCTACCAATTTAACTTTTAGTCATAGCAAAGGAAATGGACGTGATTTTAGACGATAAGTAGATACATATCTATATATTTATTCCATTTAGCTAGCCATAATATTGGTAACCACGATAGAGAGTAAATAAGTTCTCTCTATCTCTCGCCACTCTTGCTTGCTCGAGATCGGTTTATAGGGCAAAAGTACTAGAACGGTAACACGAGAAAAAAAATGTATGGAGAAAAATTGATTTTTTTAATGTTAAGATACATAACCACCCCCCTTTTTCATTGTAAAAGTCTATTTTACATTTAAATTTACTGTAAAAACGTTAAAATTTATTGTTTTTGTATTGTAGCATAACACTAAAACTTACTGTAAATTATTGTAAAATTACTGTACTGTCACAGTGAAAATCATGGTTTTCTTACTATACATTTCTATTCGGGTACCGTAAGGCATAACTTCATTTTTAGACATTTGTTAAAAAGAGAAAATAATGGACAATTAATAGGGATCTTTAGGAGTGTGCGGGTTAAGGCATATTCTGATGCAGATTAGTACCGTGAAGTAATATCTCAGTCCTTTTTCAATTTTTTGGCCCGAAACTATTGAAAAAAACATTTTTTAGTTTGTTTCCTTTTAGGACAATAACACATCCAAACCCATGCGACTTGCACAACTCTATAGGTTGCCTTATCAGATCTACCATAGTTTGCAGATGAAACTTGGGATGGCAGGCTGCTAGCGGATTGAAAAAGTACCAGATCATGCTGTGTGGGGTGCTGTATCGGTTAACAATGAGGCGAACGAGATATTTGCAGATACGTCATTTAGTAGGACAACTGTCAGTTTGCTGGTTGAATTTAATTTGGTTTTTTTTTAAATTTAAAAATCAGAAAAGAATAATTAGGTTTAAGAATGATATGAGCAGCGTTGCCAACATTTTTTTCAAAAAAACTGGAACCTTTCTAGAAAAAAAAACTGGAAAAAAACTGGATGCTCGAAAAAACCTACTATACTCTTGTTATGTTTAAGTCAACGATTCAATGAACGTAATTTTAAGTAAACACGTATGTTCCAAACCTTTTATTGAAAATTTGAGTCAGTTTTGGATATTGTTGTCCAAATTTTAAAAAGTATTAAAACATCTGAATTTGAATGTAATTCAAATAGTTCCAGTCGAATTTTACTGTTTTGAAGATTTTCAATCTACACAAAATCCACAAAATCGTAAATTTAAGACCCTTTACTAAACTTGAGAATGCGCTTAATCCTTTCTTACGATAGTATAGCAACTAGCTGCGAATACAACAAATGTTCATGTAAATATTTGACACAATGTACAGCCACCTTTATGTTTGAGTAAAATTCATTTGAAATCGTATCAAAATGTACATTCTTGTACCGTTTTACTCACAAGTAGTATAAAAAGAGTTCAGGTCACGGTGGATTTAAATCTTATTCTGCGGCACTCTGCATCATCCCATCGCTTGCTTGAAAATTCTGTGAATCGAGTTACAATTTGTGAGAAAGAAAACTAAATAAATGAATATTAAAAAAAAACTGGATAAAACTGGCTAAAATTTCAAAAAACTGGAAGATTTTTCCGATTGGCTGTTTGACTGGATGTTGTAAAAAAAACTGGAAGAATCCAGTTTAAACTGGAAGGTTGGCATCGCTGGATATGAGTGTACTCGTAAGGACACCCGCTATCAATACATATGAAAAACTGGCACAATTTTTCCAAATTAAAGATCCCTATTGAAGAAATGTGTTGTTTTGGAGATGACAGCGAATAACAAAAACTTTATACCAACAAATTAACCGAACTCGACTATCACAAAATTGTGTCGAATGAAATTGATTCTGCTTATTGTGGATCGACCTTAACGCGACGTTTTAGGTGTTGGCTTTGAAATCATGGCGGCGTAGCATATACCTGAGAATAACAAAGAGACGCCATCTTAATTAAGTGAAAACAATTCAACTAGCAACCAGGCTACAGTTCACAGGCAACACTGCAAATGTGCAAGCCTCACCAAACTTGTTTGTTGTTATTCCGTTTGTTTCTTCTAACCAATATAAAAATCCGATGCGACTTCTGGTCTGCTGAGTTCATCGACCAGCTAAAACATAGTTATATCCGCAGGAATCGTATTTTGCAGCAGCAAAACCATATTAGGCCAAAATTTATTATTTGCATCATTTATTTATTTATTTATTTATTTATTTATTTATTTATTTATTTATTTATTTATTTATTTATTTATTTATTTATTTATAATTAATATCAACAGACACAGTGTGGTCCTAATGATAATTTCTTAATCTATTTAAAAAGTCAAATTGTAATCTGCTGCGTGGAATGTGAAGATCGAACTTGGATGACACTCTGTTGAAGGTCCGCTGCAAACCAATGATGGCACCGTTTACTCCATATTTAGTCCGGCGAAGAAGTATTCGGAGGAATAAATTATTGCGAAGGGCGCGAGGGCGAACGTTCATGTTTATCGCACTGAGAAGCTCGGGGCAGTCAATTTGATCTTGCAAAATATCCGAAATCGTCATAGCACGGAATAGATCCCGCCGCACTTGCAATGTATCGAGTCCAATAAGCAATCCCCGGCTTTCGTAACTTGGCAGCTGGTGAGGGTTGCTCCAAGGCAATCGACGAAGGGCAAACCGAATAAATCTGCGCTGTACTGTCTCAATTCGATGGACACCGTTAAGATAATGAGGATTCCACACAACTGAACAATATTCCAGAGTTGATCGAACGAGGGATTTCAAGCAGTAAATGACTGAAAAGTGCTTAGATATTCTCATTATGAACCCCAAACAGCGTGATGCCTTTGCGACAATATAGCTGATATGCTGTTTAAACGTCAGTTGTTCATTGAGAAAAACTCCGAGATCTTTAACACAATTCACTCTGTCAATTGTGGATTTAGCTAGACAGTTTTCGAATCGAATTGGCGTTTTTTTTTCTCGAGAACGTAATGACCGTACATTTCTTGGGGTTTAGGGTCATTCGGTTGATCTCGCACCATTCCTCAAAGGTTACCAGTTGGCGTTGAAAGAAAGCTGCATCATCAGTATTCCGGATTCTATGGTATAACTAGAGGTCGTTGGCGAAAGACAACCGTGGTCCTTCTAAACAAAAGTTGACGTCGTTGAAATACAGAAAATCAATGGACCGAGGTGGCTGCCTTGCGGAATACCAGATGAAGCGAAGAACTCTTCGGATACACAATCACCTATCTTGACTGCTAGACGACGATCACTGAGATACGATTGCATCCAACGGAGAATATTAGTACCAAAGCCAAGTATATCCAACTTTGTCACTGCAATAGCGTGATTAATCTTGTCTAAAGCAGCTGAAAGGTCCGTGTAGATAACGTCAGTTTGAAGGCCGTCCGACATGGCATCTGTCACATATGTTGTGAACGACAGAAGATTCGTAGATGTTGAACGTTTCGGCATAAATCCATGCTGAGTCTCGGAGATATACTGTTTGCAGTGGCTGGAGATGGGTTCCAACACAGCCATTTCAAACAGCATAGGAACTGCGCTTAGCGTTGTAATACCACGGTAGTTGTCAACTACCTTTTTATCACCTTTTTTGTGAACTGGAAACATGAAGGAGGATTTCCAGAGTTCGGGAAATACTCCGGTTGTTAGCTACAATTGAAACAGATGACAAAGAGGTTCAATTAGACCGGCAGAGCATTTTTTTAGAATAATAGTTGGTATACCTTCTGGGCCTGCCGAGGATGAAGCCTTGATTTTGCCAATCGCCAGTTGTACCATGTTATTATCGATACTGATAGAGTTCAAAGACTGGTATGATTGAGGTACATTGAGAGCCGCGCGTGAAGCCTGGGTCGGTGTCAGTTTCTCGTTGGAGAAAACACTCGCGAACTTTTCAGAGAATAGTTGACAGATCTCCTGTAAACTAGAGCTCATACGTCCTCCATAGCTCATCGTTGAAGGCAACCCGGATTCCTTTCTTTGTTCGTTTACATGCTGCCAGAATGTTTTAGGTTCGGACTTCAACTTACGTTGCACGTTTCGCAAGTAATCGGAATGGCAACGCTTCGATGTCTTTTTATAGACTTGGTTAACATGAACGTAGTGTTGTCGCAGCACGTAGCCCCCAAACTTGGAGTACTTCTTCAGAGTGGCTCTTTTAGTCGCTTTTAACCGTCTCAGCTCGGCAGAGTGCCACGCTGGGTGCTTAGATTGAAGGCCACTTCTTTTGGGTACATAGCGATCGATAGCATAGCTCATAACATTGGAGAAGGTCTGCACTGCAACGTTGACATCATCATTGTCGAGAATTTCAGTCCAGTGGATATTCGACAGGAAGTTAATAATGCCTATATAGTCGGCTTTTCTAAAATTATAGCTGACGGTGTCAGAAGCATTGCAGTCATGCTTCACTTGAATCGCTTCAAGCAATATATGCAGGGGAGGGTGGTGTCTAACAGACTTTACCAGGGGGAACGGTGCTGCGGTAACTTTTGGCGCGTAGTCAGATTTGCTCGAATAGCGAGATCAAGGATTCTGTTGTTCTCGTTCACCACATTATTCGTTTGGCGCAGCACATTTAGACTGTAGCAGTCAAGCAAACTGGTGATACCAGCATGAAAAGATGACAGTTCGGAATCAGCGAACATAAATCCGTCAGAAGCAGAGCGCCATTTTAATCAGGAGAAATTGAAATCACCAACAATCAGGATCACCGGGCTTGCTTGAGCGGAAATCCGTTCCAGTGACTCAGTATGTGAATCAATCAATGTCGAATCGCGAGTGCGGTCCGGTGGAAAATAAACCACGCAAAGAAAAAGTGCGTAGCCAGCCAGTTTGATTCGCACCCACACCTGCTCGACACAGACCCCCAAAGTATCGTCAATCAGTTGCGCTTTCAATCGACGATGGATAGCCACAAGTACCCCGCCGCCGGTAGCCTTGAGACTGTTGCGTGAGCTGCGATCAGTACGGAAAACATCGTAGTTGGCACCAAATGCTTGCACTGACAGAGTGCTATCGCTAAGCCACGTCTCTGTGAGGGCGATTATGTCGAAGCATTCATCCGAACTTGCTATCAAATAATCGTCGATTACTGAATTCATACCACCGGCATTCTGGTAATATATTTGTAGGTTTGTATGCCGCAATTGACTGGAAGCGAGGAGCTGATCAATGCTTGCATTAACAAAATCAGGTTCGTACTTGCCGTTGGTATCGATTTGGAACACCCCTTCACCACTCCTGCACACAGGACCGGGACCACTGGTGAACGCTGGCTGCAATGGCTCGACTGTGGCAGGGGGATCAAGGGCTTCCATAGTGCTAGCTGCAGTGCGTCCCAGGGTGCGATGAGTCATACCAGCATAGCATAGAGTGCTTGGTCCTTCTGTGATCGTTGTAGAGCCGAATGTGCTATGAGGAGACGTGCTCGTTACGATGGGATCCAAATTTTGTTTTTGACATTGAAGATTCACAGCGGCGGTAGAGTTGTGTTCATCAGCAGACTGTAAGTGAAATTTACATTGAGGGCGTGCAGCATCTTGTATTGCTTCGGAAGGACATATACCCTTCTTAGCTTTACCTGACACAGAAGAAGTCGCTGATTCGCCAGGTAGACCTAGATCGCTCGCCAGGGTACAAGAAGTTGGACAGATGAGTTTATCCGGAATAACTTGGCGCTACTGCCCACCACCTGATGGATTCTTCTCCGCCGCAATCCTGATGATAGGTCGTTGGATTTTTGAATTGGTCACAAATTCACGGAAGTAGATGTTCTCCGGCCAAGAGTCTTTGGACAAAACCTTATCCCTGTATGATTTGCTAACGCCAACTTTAAAAGTAATGAAGCTCAAAGATGAGAGATCCTTGTCCTTAGGAACTAGACGAACTATTCTCGGTTGCAGATTCTCCCCCAGACAATCTTTCACAAGGGTAGAAACTTCATCATCTGTCGTGCTGGGATCGAATGCTGACAAGTAAATCCATAACAGGTCCTCAGGTGGTGAAATTGTTTTTATTGTTTCAAACGCAGCTTTGAAACGCTTTCCACGAATATTAGGAATTTTTGTTTTGAGCGAATCATCTTCGCGTTTGCGCTTAGGCGTATTTGAAACTGGATTATATTCAGCAATTCGTTTCCAAGGCGTTATAGTTGGGGATAGCGGTTTTGAGTCAACTTTAACCGAGAGAGCTTTGACGACATCTTTCAAATCAGCTATGTCGTTTTTTTATAGATTTCAGAGAATTGTCGTCAGGCACTATGTCGAAACTACGCGAAGCCATTCTACGGAAATTATCATTTGAGTATAAGTCAGCACAGCCGTTGCACATCCAGAATAGATTCCGTGGGTGGGTTCCCAGGACGTCACAAACATCATAATCCATCTTGACGCATATCATGTGGAACGAATTTCTGCAGTATCCACGACATGTGATTCGATCAGAATCATTAACCACTTTCGAGCAGTTGTTACAAGCCATGCTTTTGATGTAGAAATAACGCCTAGCGGGTATGCAATATGAGCAGGAGAACGCTAACGGGTAGCGTGCGTCAGTGGAAGCGGCACGCAACGTGCGACAACTCAACTACCCACCAGCAGATGTCGCTTTTGGCGAAAAAATTGAGCGTAACGTACTGTGCAGTGATAATGTCAAGGGAAAACAAAAATCACAACCAAAAACTATCACTTTCACGAATCACACTGGCAGATATAATCGTGCTTGAAATCACGAAATTTCAATGCACACGTACTACCGAATAAAACGATATACAGATAAAACGAGAATAAAAAGAATCGCGAGTGTAAAACACTAAAAAGCAAAAAAACTATCAGCTCTACTGACGACCGGAATATAGCAAACAGTGATGATCATTTGGTATTTGTTACCTCATACTGAATTTCGTGCTCCCATCAAACCAAGCCCTTTTCTTTTAAGCGTTTCTAAACACGATGTGTAACAAATTTGGTTTGAGGATATAATTTTTATTTTTAAAGTATTTAGTAATTTTAATGAATTGCATAACAATACTTCTTTAAAAACAATGCCACATAATTAGGGTTACCAAATGGACTGAGAGCAAATTAAGGACATCCCTGCAAAATGTTATGCCAGTTATGTCACTTGAGCCAGAATTCTGAAAAAAACAGTCGGAATTCTGACTTCCAGAGGTTGAACTGGGATGATGAATCTCAGTCGAGACAAGAATGATGTAGTACCAATACCAAACGAAAATACCACTTTGGCCAAACGTCATATTGAGCTATCCAACAAATTTTGGTTACTTCTGAGTAAAACAAATTTTGGTTGCCATGAGTCGCAGAGAGTATGCATTAACAAAAACATTAACAAAAAATCACTGGAAGGAATTGAAATTGATTCTCTTGGAAAAAAGTTGATCTGAATAATTTAATACAGGGTTAATACGTTTTTCTTTCAATCTGGCAAAAAAATTGAAAAATGGAGTAAATCGCGAATTGTTTATTTGTCAATCGAAAGAACATTTTTTGCCATTTATTGTTTGAAAACAATTTCATTTAAATGTTGACCATATTGGCACTTCAGGTAGTCCATTCGACTGGTCCAATTTTTGATGACGGATTCGAGTATTTCAAGTGGAATCTGGCTAATTACTCGAGTAATGTTGGTTTCCAATGCTTGGGGATGTCACCGTTGCTATGTTTTCTTCACTACGTGCTGGATGTGGTCGATTTGTACGCTAATCATCCAATAACAAGAACTACAACGCTTACTTTTTGGTTGTATGGCGAATAGTTGAGTCAATTGGCCGATGATGTCAACCATATTATGGTTGGAGTTCACTAAACACATTTCCCACAGATCGCTGATTTTTGAAATATAGTTAAATAATTTGAAGATGGTGAGTCGTTCCATCATGAAATGGCAAACAATACTAAACTACAATAGCATGACAGTTTGCAGTTAGTACCCGTTAACTACTAAAAAATGCCCTGTTAAAAAACTTCATGTTGAACCACCCTGTATATGCCAAGGTTAGAGACTAAAATCAAGGACATTTGAAGTAAAATAAGGACGCTTTCCAAAAACCTTGAAAATAAGGACATGTCAGTAGATACAGAACACTAGATTAGGATTGTCGCTGGTGTTCCCATTGTTTTCGTCTCGGAACATGTTTGTTTTGCTTTCGGTATATATCTGTCAAGGTATCGAAAGTCTCTCTAATAAAAGTCTTTGGCCCGCACTTTTGGTACACGCAGAAAAATATGGCCTGCTTGTAACCACAAACCGTTTAGTTGAACTTCAAATTAGTAAAATGTAGAGTTTACCTTTTTCATTTCAGTCTCGTTTATTTTGCTGTGATTTTTATGCATTCAAAACCGAAAATGTCCAATGCATAAAATTTACAGCAGAATAATAAAACAATAGGCAATCAGAAAAATGATGTGATATCTGCTATGAAACAAATTCTATGTGGCATACTATTATAATTTCATTAATTTTCACATGTTGGTATCTATGCGTGACAGATAATTTTTATGTTCTACTACACATTGCAAAAACGTATGTATGAAATCAATATATTCAATATAACGAATTTTCTCGGTGTAACTTTTCGACTGTTATGAAATGAAAGAGTTTGTATATACCGCACAAGGAAATGAAACGACCGCCACCCACCCCAGTTAGTCTGGGTTCAATCCCAGTCGAGGTCGTTGAGATTTTTCAGAGGTGAGAAAAATCTGAGGCCACGCCTTCCTTCGGAAGGGAAGTAAAGCTGTTGGTCCCCGGTCCATGAGTTGATGGGTCGATATCCAATCCAGATAGTGGGAGTGTCACCTCTCTGGCGTCGGTGTTTGGCCTCGTAGCGGAAATAGGCCGACGGAAAATAAACAGAATTGGAAGAAGAAGAAGGAAATGAAAATTTATCAAAATTCAGTACAGGCTTAGATAATCACATTGGACGTCTCAGTGGGCAGTGCTGCGAAAATTCGAAATCAGTTACCTACTTATTTCTAGAGCGTTTTTGGATTACATCATATCTAACAGAAACGTGAAACGGAGAAAAGCGCGTGCAAAAATTTCCTTGCAACTTTTAAATGCATTTATCTATTAAAGCACACAGAAGGCTATTAATTCGACATAGATCTTTCATTAGGGCTTAAATCGCAAATGTAAACAAACTGCGTTTTCGCTATTATGACATTATGCGACAAAATACTACAAGATTGAGGTGAAAATTGGTTTAAATGGTTTTTAGTTCGATTTATAATTAAAGAAAATAAAACGGCGAAACATGCATTTTCTTCGAGATTTCGACTTAGGCCCTTCTTTTCATATGGAATATTGTTTGTGGCACTAAAAACTGGATTCAAACCGCACTGCGCACTTACCACTCTTTCATTAAATTCTTCTCATAGACTGGTCAGTTCGACTGATCTATCTATGAAAGTACCATCTCTATCACTGGAAATACATGTGTTTTGACAGCTCGCAGTTTTGAGATCACTCGCACTTTGAAAGTGCGGAGTCCAGGTTGGTGGGAAGTGCGCTATATAAAGGCTAAACTTACATTTTTTGACAGAACCGGGCGTACGGTTGTTATTCACAAAATTATTCTTTAAACGGCGGTTCTATTATATAAATGATAAGCAATATCTACTATGATCATGTCTACTCGATAGTTGTTGCATATAAACATTCGAATATTTCGATATTTTCATGTAATTCGAAGAAAAGATGCACGAGCCCTTTCATTTACATTGGGTTTCTATGCGCCCATTTGCTGAGCCCTATTAAAAAGTATACTGTCAAGCTCGCCCATTTTCCCAGCCCTACCCAGCAAGACAGAGTCAGTTTAGCCCATTTACCGCGAAAATTATGTACACAGTTTAGCCCTTCCGCAAATGGTGGTTGCTGAAGGGCGAAATAACGACTGGGATGCAAATTGGGCGTAAGCATTTTTTTAGTTTCTACCCACTAAAAGCACATAGGAATTAAATTCTTTGTTATATTGTCATAAGGTTTAACCAAAGATGCTTCCGGAAAAACATGGTCATAAAGTAATTTATTCCTACAACAAAAACTACATTTAGAAAAGCATCGCCGAATATTGAAACTGATTTTTCTCCATTTGAGTACATTGCGACTTAGGCCCTAATGAAAGATCTGTGTCGAATTGTACTATCACCTCTGCATTTACTCATTGCAGGATCGTATAAGCATATTACATGTTTTTCGCGAAGATAACAGGGTGATAATTGATAACTATTATTTCTCGACAAACATATGATAACGGCTTAAAAGCCAACTGTCAAAATTCTCTTTGAATGGAAATTCCGGACAAACCGTTACTCGCCAATCACAGATGTTGGTAGTAAACAAAAGAAACAAGCTTTCTCTTTCATTAACTGCTAAGAACTGTGTTCGAACCAGGAGGGTGTCACTCCTGTCATCCTCTATGGAGATATACAGACTTTGACAGTAGTCTACATATGTGGGCCTAGCTGCATCTAGGCCCATGTCGCCTGTGCAATAGCATTGGGTTGTTTTGATTTGAACAAAGGCAGATGTTGGCTAGGACAAAATGGCTGCCTAGCAGGGGGCTGGTTCGAACAGTTTGTCCGGAAAGTAGATACAGAACACTAGATTAGGATTCTCGCTGGCATCAGTGGTAGGAACATCATTGTTTTGATCCCGGTATATAACTGTCAAATGGGCCAAATAGAAAAAAAAATCCTCTATCGTCGTTTCATAGCGATTAATCATTTTGGTGTGTTATAGCCAGCAAAACAATGGCCATTCGTGCTGGTGTATTTTCATTACATAGAATGCACCAATTGTCCAAACCTGCATTGAATTTTGATAAGTTTTCATTTCTTTGTGCGGTATTTACAAAATCTTTCATTTCATAACAATAACTGTCGAAAATTTACACCGAGAAAAATCGTTATATTGAATCTATTGATCTCACACATGACTTTTTGCAATTTGTAGCAGCACATCAAATTTATCTGTCACACATAAATATCATGTGAAAAGTATTGAAATTGCCGTGCCGTAAATCAAAATTATAAAAGTATGCAACATAGACATTTGATTCATAGCAAATTTCACAATATTTTTCGGTCTGCCTCTCGTTTTTTCTGCTGTGATGTTTATGCATGTATTGTATGCATAAACATCACAGCAGTATAAAAGGGACGGAAATAAAAAATATGCAAACTCTGTATTTTACCAATTTGAACATCAACTAAACAGTTTGTTGTTGCAAACAAGCTAAATTTTTCTGCGTGTACCAAGAATGTGGACCGAAGACTTTTACCAGATAGACGTGCGGCACCTTGACAGATATATACCGAAAATAAAACAAACATGTTTTGAAGCGAAAACAGTGGAAACACCAGCGACAATCCTAATCTAGGAATTTCCTTTCAAAGAGAATTTTGACAGTTGGCTTTTCAGCCGTAATCATATGTTTGTCGAGATTTTATCACAGACTAACAGACATAACACTATGAGGGAATTTCCGTAAAAAATATTTTTTATTTATTTATTAACAGATTAAGGCCGAAGTGGTCTGTGCCGTATACAAAAGATTCCTCCATTCCACTCGATCCATGGCCGCGCGTCGCCAGCCACGCAGTCTGCGAAGGGTCCGCAAATCGTCTTCCACCTGGTCGATCCATCGTGCTCGCTGCGCGCCACGTCTCCTTGTACCGGTCGGATTGCAATTGAGAACCGTTTTCACCGGGCTATTGTCCGACATTCTGGCTACGTGCCCGGCCCACCGTAGTCGTCCGATTTTCGCGGTATGACAGATGGGCGGCTCCCCCAACAGCTGATGCAACTCATGGTTCATTCGCCGTCTCCATGTGCCGTCTTACATCTGCACTCCACCGTAGATGGTACGCAGCACTTTCCGTTCGAAGACACCAAGTGCGCGTTGGTCCTCCACGAGCATGGTCCAGGTCTCGTGCCCGTAGAGAACTACCGGTCCAATCAGCGTCTTGTAGATGGTCAACTTCGTACGACGGCGAACTCTGTTCGACCGAAGTGTCTTGCGGAGGCCAAAGTAAGCACGATTTCCTGCCACGATGCGTCTACGAATCTCCCTGCTGGTATCATTGTCGGCGGTCACCAGTGAGCCCAAGTACACGAACTCTTCAACCACCTCGATTTCGTCGCCACCGATGCAAACTCGAAGCGGGCGGTTCTCATTCTCTTCTCGTGAACCTCTTCCTATCATGTACTTTGTCTTCGACGTGTTGATGGCAAGTCCGACGCGCTTGGCTTCTCTTTTCAGTCTGATGTAGGCTTCCTCCATCTTCTCAAAGTTTCGTGCAATAATATCAACGTCATCGGCGAAGCCAAGTAGCTGAACGGACTTTGTGAAAATCGTACCACTCGTGTCGATCCCTGCTCTTCTTATTACACCTTCCAGCGCGATGTTGAATAACAGACACGAGAGACCATCACCTTGCCGTAACCCTCTGCGTGATTCGAAGGGACTCGAGAGCGTCCCTGAGACAAGTACTACACACATCACCCGTTCCATCGTCGCCTTCACTAATCGCGTCAGTTTGTCCGGGAATCCGTACTCGTGCATAATCTGCCATAGCTGATCTCGATCAATAGTGTCGTTGCGGCTTTGAAGTCGATGAACAAATGATGTGTGGGCACATTGTACTCGCGGCATTTCTGCAGTACTTGACGAAGAGCGAACACCTGGTCCGTGGTAGATCGTTCGCTCGTGAAACCCGCCTGGTACTGCCCCACGAACTCTCTTGCAATTGGTGATAGTCGACGGCATAGTATTTGGGAGAGTACCTTGTAGGCGGCGTTCAGCAGGGTGATTGCTCGGTAATTACAGCAATCCAGCTTGTCGCCCTTTTTGTAGATAGGACACACGACACCTTCCATCCACTCCTCCGGTAAAATCTCCTCCTCCCAAATCTTGGTAATCACCCAGTGCAGCGCTTTAGCCAGTGGCTCGCCACCGTGTTTCAGTAGCTCGCTTGGTATTTGGTCAACCCCAGCGGCTTTATTATTTTTGAGCCGGCTAATCTCCTCCTGGATTTCTTGGAGATCCGGAGCCGGTAGTGTAATGTCTTCCGCGCGTGCTCCCAGGTGCGTTACCGTGCCATCCTCGTCGTCTGCTGCGTCGCCGTTCAGGTGTTCTTCGTAGTGCTGCCGCCACCTCTGGATCACCTCACACTGGTCCGTGAGAAGATTCCCGTTTGTATCTCTGCACATGTCGGCCTGTGGTACGTGGCCCCTGCGCGAGCGGTTCAACTTCTCGTAGAATTTCCGTGTGTTTTTAGCGCGGTACAGCTGCTCCATCGCTTCGCGATCTCGGTCTTTTTGGTCCGGAAAACCGAGTTCTGCCTGTTCCGTGCCTGTTTATATCGCGCCTCGTTCGCCCTCGTGCGGTGTTGCAGCATTCTCACCCATGCTGCATTCTTCTCTTCGACTAACTGCTCGCATTCGCCGTCGTACCAGTCGCTTCTTCGGTCCGGGCCCACCGTACCTAGTGCAGTGGCTGCGGTGCTACCTATGGCGGATCGGATATCTCTCCAGCCATCTTCAAGGGCAACTGCGCCTAGCTGCTCTTCCGTTGGTAGTGCCACTTCCAACTGTTGCGCGTATTCTTGAGCCACTCTGCCATCTTGTAGCCGCTCGATGTTTAGCCGCGGCGTTCGGCTTCGACGAGAGCTATGCACTGTCGAAACTTTTGAGCGCAAGCATACTGCAACCAGGTGGTGGTCCGAATCTATATTCGCACTGCGATAAGTGCGGACGTTTGTGATGTCCGAGAAGAATCTACCGTCGATTAGAACGTGGTCGATTTGATTTTTTGTTACTTGGTAAAAAATATCGATCGGGCAATTTTCTCAGAACACTACCTCCACCTTTTATTCACGGTCCCAAGCACTCATTTGCTGGTGGGTTACCCCTCAGGCTTGGGAACAATTTTTCACTAGTGGTCTATCCCCCATATACTTGTTCATATGTCAGTGGCACCATAACTTCAAAAGCGGTCACAGTCCCAACTACAATTATATTCAAAATGACCGTTAAAGTGGGTGAAGCCTTATTTTCGAGTGTTATGTCTGCTAGTCTGTGATTTTATTACATTTTGCCGATCACTTTTGGCAAAATGGCACATTTTACTGTGACATTTTGAGAGACGGGCTTGTAGTTGTGATATATTGCATGTGCTGTATTGCAACCAAGAGTGTAGATATGAGGTTTGGCATTGGAAAAAGATGCTAACTACAGTCGACTTGGAAAAACATCACAACGCAAAACATCACATCTACAAAATATTAGCAAAACTTTGATATACTATATGTGACATTTTGACGCGATTAAATTAACATGTAAGGAGTTATTATTTTTCTCTATTATTTGTGGACGATAAAGAGTCAATGCTTGGCTTTTATTTGGCATAATTAACTCAGTTTGTTTACATTTGTTAGATATGACGTTTTGAATAAACGGTATAGAATTCTGCTTGTATTTACCGAAACTATAAAGAGACTAGAATAACAAAGAGACGCCATGTTCCGTTTGGAATTCCAATTTTACTGTCAATGGCATTCCAAACGAACAAGAGAGTTGTCAATCGTAAATGTGTAGCATTATTTGGCATTGTTTTCAAGGAAGTATTGTTATGCAATTCATTAAAATTACTAAATATTATAAAAATAAAAATTATATCATCAAACCAAATTTGTTACAGTACTATCGTGCAGAGTTTACAATTTTCGTATTCGTGAACAGAATAAGGCGATATTTCACCTACTTCGACCAGCAATAAAAAAGCAAACATACGATGTAACATTGTTTGCTCTCCAACGTTTCTCGACAAGACAGCATTGGATCTCATCTTTTCGCGATATAATATGAGATGATATTTTCGCGCCTAATTGAGCATTGCATGAAAATGTATAACCTCACTTTTCTGACAGCTCAGAGAGCTTGTTTACATGGAATTAGAAAATTTTTGGTTTAACCCAGTACAAAAAACTCGGTTCGAATTCTAACACCATGTAAACAAGCTCGCCGAACTGTCATTTTTTCGAGCATTTTTACTCATATGACGTCACCTTGCAATGTCCTACACAGCAAAAAAAATCTTGTGATATCACATCAAAATCGCTGCACATCGCTCTTTAGATAGAGTAGTGTGATATTACACGAGTGAGTGCTATGTGGAACGACGTAAACTAAATGATGCAATGAAAAGGATGTGTTGAAGAATGATGTATTGCACTCAATGCTATGGCGAACGATGTGATAACAAACGACGTAATGTAGAATGATGTAATTGCAAATGGTGTAACGGCCTATGGTGTAATAACGAACGATGTAAAAGGGAACAATATATACTCAGGTGCACTATAAACGCAAAGTAAAATATTGCTCACAAAACACTTGATTAAATCGTCTGTAATTTTGTGAAATCTTATTATTTTTGGAAAAAAATTTTGCAGCTTAATCCTTCAATAGGTTGTCATTCGAGTGTCATTATACGCGCCCTTGAAACCGTTTTTGGTTTATCCATACATGATCTAACCTATTAAATTTGGCACGCATAATAACAACATACTAATAAAGAACTCCACTTTTTTAGTCCAATCATATTAAGATTTGAAAAAGCTACAGATTATATCAAGCGTTTCTGGGGCCAATATTTTATCCGGCGGTAACTGTGCACCTGAGTAAGATAGAGTGAGTCGCTACAAAAAGTATGAAAAGAGATGTGATATGAAAGCTTTGGTAGTCAGCTAAATTTTACATTAAAGCAAACTATATTTTAATAAATTTGGTATGTTCGAACCTATAACTTGTTAATAAATAAAACATTTGTGTTTGAAAGAAAAATTTAACTACTTTGGAGGCCATTTCACAAATTCCAAAGGAAAGGAAACAACCGATTCCGACTCAATCGGTTCCGGAATGGTTTGGCTGGGTGGAGGTGTAATAATGTCGGCCATTTTGAAAGTTCCATGTAAACCTGTAAATCCAGTCGAACTCGGCTACCAAACGAAATGACGATACTAACACACCTGGTGATGATATATCAACTACATTCGAAAATGTCTTCGATTTTATACAACTTCAAAACTGGAGTTGGACGTCTGTTCTCTGTGATTATACGTCCATTCAATGGCGCGGTTGTGTGATTGATTTGCGCTCATGCGCTGAAGTCGACGTCTCATACTGAAAATAAAGGAAATGATATTAATTATTGTTGTTACTATTAACGATATGTCGGTCTGTCCGATGTCGATCAGATTTTCTGAGGTGAACTAGGTTTAATCGCGTCTTACTTCGCAATTGAAAATTTGAGTATATAAATATTCTTGTTGCTTTTCGTTTTTACATTTCTTACAAAAGAAATGTATAGGATTCGCTCAAACTTTGAAAACTTTCTCCGAGGCCCGGAGGGCCGAGTTTCATATACCAATCGACATAGCTCGACAAAATGAGACAATGTCTGTATGTGTGTGTGTATGTATGTATGTACAAAATGTCATGTAATTATCTCAGCAATGGCTGAACCGATCTTAATGAAACTAGTTTCAAATGAAAGGCCTAACGTTGCCATTTGACACTATTATTTCTGATTTTCGATATGTTGTTTACTTTCTGAGATATGGATTTTGTCAACACACGGCAGGATTTTTGCAAATAACTTTTGAACAATGTAATATTGCTCACAAACTGCACATAAATAGAAAGCTTGTAAAAATACCTTTCCAACAAGCTATAGATTGCGCAAGCGGCGAAGATATTAAACATTTTGTATTTTTATTCCTCGCTTACCAATTTCCACTAACTAAAAATGAGATTGTTTCATACAGAGTATTGCTTTACTGGTGTTTTAGGGGCAAAACTAAACCGATTTTAAATATCGGGGTATGAAAACACATCTACGTGATTCAAGGAATTCTATGTTGAGAACATTTTGTGAATTACAACAGAGAACAGACATCCATGATCGAACAAAAATATTTAAAAAACGTGTGTAAACATTTGAATTAATATACGAAAAACACTAGCGCCGCCACACCAACCTATCCTAACTATCCGTCAAATCGATTCCGGAACCGGTTCGAAATTCTGGATGGATTCAGCATGGAATCTAGCTCAAAGAAAACAACCGGTTCTATCGGTTGACGCATTTGAGCTGGAAGTCATGCTGGAATTCCGAATCGGCTCCGGACTAGTTTGACTGGGTAGAGGAATAATTCTGTCGCACTCAGCCACAAAAAAACATGACGACAGTAACGCACCTGGTTTAGATATCCAAACTTTCTTCGAAACCGTTAGAGATTTTACACAAGTTGAATGCTGAAGGTGGACGTCTGTTCTCTGTGGAATTACCTTTATAACAAGTTAACTATTTCTCAAAAATCAATATATAAGTTCACTTCAAAGACAAAATTATTTGTTGATAAAGAAACAGTGAGTTCTAGTATTTATCCCTTGGATTAGGCAATGCGTTTAATCATGAGGTAAATGTTGGATGGTATATCAATACACAGATCAAAAAGTAATTCACCTAGTCGTGAGATAAAAGATTTCTCATATAATTATACTCGTGGCGTCACCGAAAGCAACTGTATGTTTGAAGCCTAAAAATCTAGCGAAAATTTAGCTCTTTTGCAAGATTTAGGTTATACTGGTTATGGCGCAAAAATTACTACTTACATTATTTATGATAAGAATGTAAGAAATCAATATATCATAATAATATACCTATAAAAATAATATCACTGCATTAACCATCATTTGCCATTCCTCACACGCCCCCCATCTCTCTCTCTGTTTCTCTTCTATCGCATCTATCTAGCTATTTCTGTATCCATTTCTAAGTTGCGTGATAAGATCTTCTGTCAATCTGAAATATTTGTTAATTGTAATTGCGAAGGTTTGAGAAAACAAAACTATTTTTTGTCTGCTACATCAACTCAATTTTAATTCAATTGTATTCAAAGCCTGTATCTACACTATAATTAGGGAAATTCATGGCTACATCAGAAAAATATTTGGCTTAACTGGATAATATGAAAGTTTGACGATGAAAATTTTCAAAAGAGACATTCCACGTGCGATATTTAAACTATTCGTATCTCTATTGAATTTTGAATGAAATATATGCTCAAAGACTGAAAGCAGAAGCCAGCAGGATTGGACTTGCCATCAACGTTTCGAAGACAAAATACATGAGAGGAAGAGGTTCTAGAGACGACAATGTGAACCTTCCACCCGAGTTCGGATTGACGGTGACGAAATCGAGATGGTCGACGAATTCATGTATTTGGGCTCACTGGTAACCGACGACAATGATAACAGCAGAGAAATTTAGAGACGGATCTTGGCGGGAAATCGTGCCTACTTTGGACTCCGGAGGACGCTCCGGTCGAACAAAATTCGCCGCCGCACGAAGTTGATTATCTACAAGACGCTGATTAGATCGGTGGTCCTCTACGGCCACGAGACCTGGACTATGCTCGTGGAGGATCAACGCGCCCTTGGAGTTTTCGAACGAAAGGTGTTGCGTACCATCTATGGTGGCGTGCAGATGGAAGATGAAACGTGGCGCAGGCGAATGAACCATGAGTTGTATCAGCTGCACATTCGTTGTATTGGTACGAACTTTCATGAAAATAACGGATCAAAGACCAAAAATATCCACAAATTAGATCCAGGAAAAGAAGTTTTCCAAAGTACCCACTCTCGATGGGGGATGCAACTACGATGTGTCTTCTAACTTATCGTCGTCCATATCTGGATATACTGAGTAGTTTGAACCATTTCTTTTTCACAGTATTGGTCTGTATAGGACTTATTTATTGACATATTGCCTGCACGAGAATTCCGAACGAAACAATATGAAAGCTATAAGGATGAATGGGAAGAGACTGCATTGCAATCAACTGAATGCACGGCTTTTATGCTATCGACATAGCCAGACATTTCACACTATTTACTTCAATGCAAATAAAAACTTTGAAATATCTACCTGTCTCATTCACGAATCGCATTCTCCCTGTCGTTCTCTGTTCAAGCGGCTTGAAAGCACATGTGACCTTGTCCCACTTCACTATATTCAATTGCGCGTTAAAATACTGGACCAGTAAATTCTATTCTGTACAAAAATCTTTTTTTCGGGAATATGCGACCAAAAACCAAAAACTTCGAATTCCAAAGCAAATTGAACGTTCCAGGTTCCTGATAACTATTTAAGGTCCAACAATAAAGTAGAAACACCAGATAATCTTAAAACGACGCCGTCAAGTAAAGAAGCATGAAAACAAAAAGAATAAAACCAAAAAAAATGGAAGCCCTAGAAAGTCCATTGCATATTTATTAGACTTTTCTCAGAAGATGGGATTTTCAAAAACATTTCAAAACTTTCTGATGCAATGGTTCTCCAATTCGTAGAATCCGGTATATTCATTTTCTTCATTCAAAAATGTTTTTAGCTTCAAATATATGACCATTTCTTTTTAATTAATTATTTCATTCAGCATCTTTTTATTCGTTTTGTTCATCTGCGTTCATTTTGCTTATTTTATTCGTTTCATTCTTTGGAATCACTCTGATCAGTTTATTCTTTTTGTGCATTTTACTCATATCATTCATTTAACTTATTTTATTCTTTGTTTTTTGTATGCATTTTATTCATTTTTTCTAGTTTATTCATTTTGTTCAGTTTCTTCATTTTAATAATCTGACTACTTTTTCAGTTTTAATCATTTCATCCCAATAATTTATTTGATTCAATTTATTTCTTTATATTAATTTATAACCTTTTACCGTTGATTAATTTTTCATTTTAATCAATGAATTTTATTCTGCACATTTTTTTTCTTTTTATTCATTTTATCACTTCAGTTCATTTTGTTTATTTGATTCGTTTGTTTTATTTATGCATTTCATTTATTTTTTACCTAATTCATTTTGTTCATCGATTCTTTTTATTCATTTGATCCATTTCATTGTATTCACTGGATGAATTAAATCAATTTGATTCATTTAATTCATTTGATTCATTTGATTCATGTGATTCATGTGATTCATTTGATTCATTTGATTCATTTGATTCATTTGATTCATTTGATTCATATGATTCATTTGATTCATTTGATTCATTTGAATCATTTCAATTATTTGATTCGTGTGATTCCTGATTCATTTGATTCATTTAGATAATTTGTTTCATTTAGTTCATTTGTTTCATTTGATTCATTTGATTCGTTTGATTCATTTGATTCATTTGGTTCATGTGATTCATGTGATTCATTTGATTCATGTGATTCATTTGATTCATTTGATTCATTTGATTCATGTGATTCATTTGATTCGTGTGATTCATTTGATTCATTTGATTCATTTGACTCATTTGATTCATTTGATTCATGTGATTCATGTGATTCATTTGATTCATTTGATTCATTTGATTCATATGATTCATTTGATTCATTTGATTCATTTGATTCATTTGATTCGTGTGATTCCTGATTCATTTGATTCATTTAGTTCATTTGTTTCATTTGAATCATTTGATTCGTTTGATTCATTTGATTCATTTGGTTCATGTGATTCATGTGATTCATTTGATTCATGTGATTCATTTGATTCATTTGACTCATTTGATTCATTTCATTCATTTGATTCGTTTGATTCATTTGATTCATTTAATTCGTTTGATTCATTTGATTCGTTTGATTCATTTGATTCGTTTGATTCATTTGATTCATATCTTTAATTTTATGCATTTCATGTTCAGTCATTCGTTTTATTTCATTCAATTTGTTAGTATGAGTCAATTAATCTTAATCTTATAACTATTTCTAAATATAATCTTAATTTTTATTTAATAACCTAATCTAATTTGATTCGTGTATTTGATAATTTTGATTTACATTAATTTTTCTACTCATTTTATGAATTTAAAAACCTATTATTTCATTTTTTGCTTTATTTATTTATTTCGGTCGTTTTGTTGATTTCTATAATTTATTCAGCTTATTCGAGATTTTATTCGTGCAAGACTTGAAACTGTTTTCATCCCACCTCTAGTTGGGTGCCTACTTCTCGTGAGTTCTGCAAACTAATCCAATAGTGAAATGTGTAAGAAATGTCTCATCTCACTGATAGGTGGATTAAATCGGTTTTTAGTATATAAATTTGAAAACACTCGAGTAGGCAAATAAAAAATCGATTTTTTTTAAATTCTACAATGATGTAACCCATTTAATTAGTATAATATTTAATTTTGCCATTCTGATACTACATGATTTTAAAATATTTTAATGATATAAAATATCTATTCGCCATTACTACGAAATAAACCCGTAGTAAATTTATATACAGTACTGCAACAGTCATACAGTACATGGAAAGTGAAGCAATGAATGGGAGCTTCAAGACCAGTACGCTTGGTGAGAAAACCGAAGCGGTTTACATCGGGCGGACTTAATTTGTTTAGTAGTTCATTAAGATAGGCACCTGCTGAAGACTGCTCTTCGCGAGGCAACAACAAGGTGAATGTTTCCCAGGAAACGTGATTCTGTAGTTCAGATTCAGCTTAGTGATGACATTACTAATGTCTACCACGACTGCTACTAACGTGATAGGCATGTCGTCGCTGACACACTTGCAACAAATAATATTCATTTAACTTAATTAGTATGAGTTCTTGAATCTTTGTGTTAACATGGGGGGTGGAAAGGGAAGGGAGGGTGCTCAATGGGGGGTAAAATGCCCAACCGTATATTAAACTTTCCATTTATGACTAGGTTAGTAAAAATTGATTCGGTCATCAATGAAGAACCAATGTGACTTTGGTTCTGGTATATGCCTGGAACCCGGGACATTCGGTGGAATCTTAGATTGGTTATCAGTAATCTAGACCTGTGAATCTAAGTAATTTGATGTCTATTTCAATCGATTTTAAGCCTCTGAGGTATAATGATTGTACCGGTTTATATGAGAAATTCCTAAGTGACCGCAATAACCAACATGTAACTTCATAACCAAAAGTCAGAACTCAAAGAAATTGAATAGCAGATAATGGGAGTATTGAATCTATCACATAATATCAAGTTTGTAGGAATCGGTCAAGAATTCACTGTGAAATAGGTGTTATATTAGCTTAGGAACTTGTCGAGTTACCAGGGGTTGTCAAAGCGATTTTGATCTGTCATTAGTGTTCTAGATCCGCGAAATGTTTCCTCCATTTTAATAAGAATTAATTAATTTGCAAAAGAACGTGTTGATTATTTTGCGCTAAGAGTGCGAGAAATGTTTTCGGAGAAATTGAAAAATTGGATTGTAAGTGATGGAACAAAGAGTGCTCAGACCTATACGTAAAGAAGGTCACCTCGTGTAAGACCTTGCAGGACGACGGTTTACTCGCTAGCTACCAATAGTACGCAACGTTAGAAACGCAAATAAAGAATTTGATGAAAGAAAAGATTATAACAACTAGAGGTCGCATGCCACTGTTAAAGTCAAAGTAATGGTATTCGATATGCTAGAGCGAGACCCCATGTTTCAGTCCGTGAATACATGGAGACAGTGGCGCTTTCCTCCCTCTAATAGTTATAATCTATTTTGATGAAGACCAGGAAACAATTACCTACGCTGGTTCGTTGGCGGATCAACGATAGAAACATCGATGAGCATTCTTTGGGGCAAAGCCCGATGCGAAACTGAAGCAATACTAATTAGTGTGTAATATTGAAACTGTTGTATATTCGAATTCGCCAAAAAGGTTTGTCCATTTTCCACCCGGCACAGAAAACTGACCGCGCCACGTACCCTCACGATAATGCGAGCGAAACACTATTTCGATGGTGGTTTTCACTTGCTCTCGTATCATGTAACAATAAAATTTCAGGGCCAGACAGGAATTAATTCAATTTGGTGAAGAATCTGCCAGAATCTGTTAAAAGATACTCGTTGAATTCATTTACTAGGTTTCTTGAGGGTAACATTGTCCCTCACGATTAGAGACAACTAAATGACATCGTCATTCAAAAGCCAGGAAAACCAGGCTCCGATCACGATTAGTATCGATTGATTGCAATGTTCTCCTGAATCCGGAAGTTATTCGAGAAAACGACCTTCAAGATCAAACCTACAAAAGTACGTGAGTTAATGGCGAATCTATGTGCCAGTGCCAGTATTTCAAAAGGTTGGTCTTGATTATGCTGGACATATTCTCTTACAGCAAGTTGGACGAAAACAGCTGCTGTCAAAAGATAGTGTCTTCGTATGTATGATGACAAATAGTATAAAGGTCTAAAATCTATCGAACGATTCATTTGTCGCAGCATTACACAGTTTGTTATCACGATGAAGAATACCAGGGGACAAATTCTCTGACAATTATGGAAAATATGCGGACGGTAGATGTAAAGGGTGTCAAATGTTTAAAATTATGTAAATGATTTCACTTACCATGATAAAGTTTGGCCTGTTCTTCTTATCAAATTAAAGCTGTACTAATTTCCCGGCCTCTTCATGGTCATTCCGATAATCCAGCTGATCCTTCCTACTTCGGTTGATTTGATGATCGATCGTTCATTAACCTCCATACCACAGCCGAGCTATAAGTAGTCCAGTAAACAAACTGTCTTTTTGGTAATACATGCAGCTATGCCGACAAAATTTTTCGATGATCTGGCCTCGGGAACACCTTATGGAATTGCGCACTTCCTAATCTTGAAGACTTGGAGGGGATGAGCAAACTTTTCCTGCTAAAGACGGACTAGCACGAGTAGAGAATCTGTATACCAAAATTATCACACATCACACGCAGGAAAAGTCTTTGATGAACGAGATGTGGCAGGCGGCGAAGAGTTGTCATTCATACACTGAAAATAATTTTGTACTGTTTAATATAGCGTTAGTGCGTGTGATATCACAGTAAAGTTGATGTAAACAGTGATGTGCGTATTTATGAATATAATATTACACCAAATCGTGTGATAATACAAATATGTCAATGAACAATATCACACTCTGAACAGGGATATTCTTCCAGGAGATTAATATTACACAATTTTCAATGCAACAATTTCGTACATCATTTTCATTGCAATACAATATCGATCCGAAAGCAATATTCAGTGGAAATGACGTAAAAACCTAGTCACATAGTTTCTATGTGATACTAGGTGATTGGTGTATAATTGTATCTAAAACAGCACAATATTGTATTTGATTTACCATTACGTCTAAATTCCATGCGCATCGGTGAACATCGCATCGACCATCATTACAATTCTTTTTGCTGTGTATGCAAAACTGCCGAGTAACTAATGGTTTCGCAAAAATTTACAAAAATGAGTAGATAAAGATCCTTAGAATGAAAATACAGCATTAATGTAGGGAAATAAATTATATAATGTAATATATTAATGGTTTTTCGTGAAATTAATTTATCACGAGGTTCGAAGCTACGAAATTAGCACGCTTCCATACTGCATTGGCAGCAAATTCTCGCAATTTCTTGCAAGGTGAAAAGTTGGGTCCTGTAGGGTTTTAACGTGCACATTAGTAGCAGACGCAAACTATGCTCACCTGAACTATTGATTGACTTGGGTATTCTGACAGATTGGAGACTACGCACGAGGGAACGACGACGAGGTGGAGAGTAGAGATAGGTAGCGGGGACGGATAGAAGAACAACGAGGAAGAGACAGTGCAGGGATACTAACGGGAAGAGGCGTGAAGACTGCTACCCAGTTATTACATCTGGCGACGATCGGAAAAAATCAATTAAAGGTAAAACAAAAAAACGCTTTTAATCCACCTAACAGTGTGATGAGACATTTCTTATAACTCTTATCACTCTCTTCGGATATTATATCGTTTGAGAACATTTAGAACTTGATGCTTCGCGATGTTTTTGATAACACATACTACATGGGATAGTGGCAGGACTCAGAGAATCACTCAAATCAGCATAGGACAACATCAGTGCTAGAAATCTCAAACCAAATCAATGGGAAGGCGAAAAAATGGCCCATAAAATAGACATACAAAAGAATTATTGCGAATGCTCTGTTAATAAAATATCTAAATTCCTCAATCAATGCATTGTGGTGGGAAAACTGATTTTTCTAAAGGGGTTATGTATATTGTACTGAGCCAAAAAAATCGATTTGTTTTAATCGATTTGAAGTTTATACTTTACTCAAATTTCCAACGCGACTGAGAATTAAGACATCAACGCTTTTTCTTGAAAAAACCCACCATTCCACTATGGGTCACAAGGGCTGTTTTTTGGTACAAAAATCAATAACTTCCAAACCGTTCATTTTAGAGAAATTATGTCTGAGAGAATATTTTTGGAAATTAAATTTTCTTACTTTTAAAGCAAAATGTAGCTATGGTGGTCCTCCCAAACATTATTTTCGAAAAATTATGTTTAGAACTAAATGGTGTAGCAAGGTACTTACTTCAGCAAAGTAGAAGTTAGAAAAATGTTTTTCAAGTAACATTTTCAAATGTATCAAAGTTATAGCATTATCGGTTTTCATGTTATAATTATTTTTCTTCTTTATCTTAGGGTGTCATTTTAGCGTTTCTGAAAAAGTCAGTTTTTTAACTATAACTTTTTAAATAGTTAGTCTATCTTCATACTCTCTATGAAGCAATTTTAGTACTTTTCATTGCGCATATTTCTGCTGAAGAATATGAATCGATATCATTTTTCGTTATCGAATTACGATCATTTTTTTAAATAAAAATGATAGTTTTCAATGACCTCTAACTCAGAAGGTTGCAAAAACTAGCAGCTAAATTTGTACTCTTTTGAAAGTGCATCAAAAATACTGTAAAATATCTCAAAATCAACTTTTGCTTTTTTGTCATTCAGCGAAAAATGTTGACATCAACATTATGATTAAATGACATCAGCATACGGCTGTTTTTAAGGGTCTGGTCATTGCCATTTAGAACCTGCTTTACTAGATCAAAAAGTCGAGTTGTTAAATGATTTTTTGAGCTTGTCAAATATATGTACACAAATATTGAAAACGTTAGGCTCAGACAGATATTTATTTTACTATTCTACGTAACTACTTTATTATCATCGTCATCCTCATAATTATTATAATCACAATCATCAACATCATCAGCATCGTCGTCGTTATAGTTATCTGAATCGTGTCTCTTTTCTCAAAGTGCTAACTCATTTAATATTGAACTTATTTCAGTGCGTTTACTGTATCGGGATCTTCTAACTGCAAGAACCGGATTAGGCGAGTCCATTGCTCTAAAGAAAACATCTTCCATGTTCGCGACTCTTGAACAATTTCTACCGTGACTCAGTTGATCGTTCCGAGCCTCAGCTCCTTGTTCGCTCATGAAACTTGTTGGTAATGGAAGTGTTGACATAATATAAAATGTAGCGCATTTTGTCTTAAAAAGCAAATGAATTAAGGATTACCCTTCATTCTGTTCTAAGTAAGCGACGAATTTCTGTGAATGATGGTTTGGGAGGAAGTGCAGTTTGAATCTTTTGTAGGAACTGTTAACGGCTTCTCAAAATATTTCGAATTTTTATCGAGCACTTTCGTCTCAATTCGATTACTGTCTTTCCAAAATTGATCAAACCTTTTACATGTTTTAATTGTTACAGCTTTTGCATTCTGAGTGAACTTATTTTTTTCATTTTGTCCCACATCATATTATCTCATTATTTCCTCAAACACAACTTTTATTTTATTTTTATTTTCACCTTTGGCCACTTTCCAGAGATCGAACATGCATTTTAACAGCACTAATAATACAAAGCACTACACGCGTTGATCAAAGCAGTCGTCGGCTACTGCGATTCGATTCATGAATGAGATTGATACCAATTAAACTGTCACGACTCGTGGTGTTGTTGTTTATATTTGACATCGAAGGGCAAAAATGCTGACTTTGATTTTGAAATATTTTATAGTATTTTTGATGCACTTTCAAAAGAGTACAAATTTAGCTGCTAGTTTTTGCAACCTTCTGAGTTAGAGGACATTGAAAACTATCATTTTTATTTAAAAAAATGATCGTAACTCGATAACGAAAAATGATATCGATTTACATTCTTCAGCAGAAATATGCGCAATGAAAAGTACTAAAATTGCTTCATAGAGAGTATGAAGATAGACTAACTATTTAAAAAGTTATAGTTAAAAAACTGATTTTTTCAGAAACACCCTAAGTTAAAGAATAAAAATAATTATAACATAAAAACCGATAGTGCTATAACTTTAATTCATTTGAAAATGTTAACTGAAAAACATTTTTCTACAACTTTGCTGAAGTAAGTACCTTGCTATACCATTTTGTTCGAAAAATAATTTTTCGAAAAGAATGTTTGAGAGGACCACCCTAGCTACATTTTACTTTAAAAGAAAGCGAATTTAATCCCCAAAATATTCTCTCAGACATAATTTCTCTAAAATGAACGGTTTGGGAGTTATTGATTTTTGTACCGAAAAATCGCCCTTGTGACTCATAGTGCATTCAAAGAAAATCAACAGTGCATATTTCCAGACTTGGTTTTATTTCCAATTTAGAACTATTGTGTTTTTTACATCCTAGATTGCATGATTCAGTGATCGAAACCCAAAACTTCATGAAGTATTTGAAATTATTAAATAAAAATTTGTGTTTACTATTGAAATTGACAAAATGATTGTATATATAGTATATAGTCCCTTTGGCGATTGTTTACTTTTTCGGTCCCACCTATCAGCATTGAAGTATCGCCCTTACGTTTTTTTACAATACCAATTTTACAATTGGTGGGGGTTTGGTGAAAATCGATCTTAATGTCTAAACGGCATAATTCCGAAACCGTAATTTTTGAAGTTTTAAAATTATGCAGAAATAATTTTTCAGAAAATAGTAACAGAGCAAATAAGTACCAAAGTCCAAAAAAATCAATTTTTGTCATTTGGCATCAAAAATACAAATTTGATTTTGAAAATTTTTCATTTCAGTTTATATGGGAATTTGTTGTGTGATTGCACTCTTCAACTCGTAACTCCGGAACCGGAAGTCCAATCAATAAAAAATTCAATAGCAGCCGATGGGAAGATTGTACCTTTCATTTGAGACAAACTTTGTGCAAATCGATCCAGCCATCTCTGATTAACAGAGGTCACATTTTTTCCACATACACACATACACACACATACACACACATACATACAGACATACATACACACACAGACATTTTCCGATCTCGACGAACTGAGTCGATTAGCATATGACACTCGGTCCTCCCGGTCAGGATTAGATCGACGAATTTTAGAGTGAATGAGAAAGGCAAAAACATTTTAAGCAATTGTTGAAATTTATGCATTTTTCGTTGAGCAGTTCTATGTTTCATAGAATTAAATCAATTTTAACTTCGCTTCCTATTAAATAAAGACTTTTATTACAGTACATCTCTACAAAAACGAGATCAATTTGAAAATAAATCTGAGGATTATGATTGATTACAGAACTCTGGAATTTTCTATTGGAATGTTTTCAGACAGGAATTTGATATTGATGCTATTAGATAACTGTGAAATCAAGACCAAGAGATCAGTTACATATCAGGACCCCATTCCGACAATTTATCAAAAGTCCTCATGATGTTTACAACTACAGGTTATCAATCTACGGATCAGATAATTGTTATTGTAATATTGAATTAAATCAGTCTGCATCAATAAATTTTCAACTTCAATCCAATTTTTTTTGGGTGTTGTGGGGGGGGGATGTATGGTGTTAAACCCCAAAACCTTCTCTTGGCTACGCCGTTGCTTGGAGTTATTTATTTCGCTTTTCATTTTCCGATATGTTTCAGATCGATCCGATGGTTATAAGTTAGCAAAATTGCAGTCAGAAAGTTCGCACAACTGAACATTTTTGTACTGATAAGTTATCAAGTTCCTTCCAGGTAACTTGGAAGTGTTCGGTGATTATTTCTAGCGGTTGTAGATAGTAAAATGAAATACAAAATTCGTTTTATCGAAATAATGTTTGGCTTATTTCAATGGATTATTACTATATTGAACAATAAATAGGCGACAAAGAGTAATCTACAAACAACAAGCCATAACTTTTAAAGTATTCAAAATAGATATTTGAAGTCTTCAGTAAAGTTATTCGCAAAAGTAAGAGCTACAAATTTGCTGAAGGCATCATTTCGATATAATCACTTCCAAAAAAAATTGTGAAAATATCTCACTCATAGGGGGATTAATCAGCAAAAGCACAATACCAAAAGAAAGGGCATATTGCCTCCATTAAATTCTCCGAAGATACTATTGACCTAAAATAAGCCGTTTTGGCGTTAAACATAGATTACATGTTTTTGGTCATATTTCTGGCTATGGGAAATGATAAAAATCTTTCGTCCGCATTTAATGTTAAATATCTCTTTTGATAATAGTCCGATTTCAACAATCTATAGCTTGTTCGAAAGGTATTCGTTAAAGCTGTCTAAAAACATATAAATTGTTAATCTACATTGTCAATTTCGGCAGATAATTTAAAAAAACTGCAAAAAACGCCATTTTTGCGCATTCAAACATTCATATCTTGGAAACTAAACATCAGAATCAAAAACAAATTAATAGCGTTCATACTGTTTTTAAGTTCTTTCATTTAAAATTGGTTTGGATAAGATCGGTTCAGCCATTGCTGAGAAACACGAATGAGAAATTGTCCGTTACATACACACACACAGACACACACACACACACAGACATTGTCCCAAATCGTCGAGCTGAGTCGATTGGTATATAAGACTCGGCCCTCCGGGCCTCGGAAAAAATCTTGAAAGTTTGAGCGAATTCTATACATTTCTTTTATAAGAAATGTAAAAAGAAAGCATATTTATAAATGGAAAATAGTTTGAAAATGAAAACACTGAATTTGCACCTCGTGTGGTGCTCAGCCCGCGACCCAAACGCGGAAATCAAAATCGTTGATAATAGGTTAGCACCAAGAAGAGGAAGAAGAAGAGTTGACTCGATTTACAAATGGAATAGAAGGAAATGGAAAAAAGCGTGGATAGGTGGACACAGCGAAAGGATTTGTTTGCTCATTTGTTTTGGGATGCGACTATGAATGAATAGGGTAGTACTGCATTTTGAGGAAAGTGTATAGTGTTTGTGACAATAGTGACTTTGTAGCCATTGCAAAGGATTTGTTATATGAGCTTTAATTTTGCCGGATGCAGGCAATTGTAAATCGTAGTAGAGAACTACGGTCCATTGGTTCTGTGCAGGTAGCTAGAACAAGTTGCATCGTATAAGGGAGCTACGTTAAGCCGTTCAGTGCAGGGAGCATGATCGGTAGCAGTGCATCGTAGTAGGGAACTACGTTTCATTGTTGCAGTGCAGGGTGCCTGATCAAATTGTTTCGTAGCAGAAATATACGTTGCGTCGTTCAGTGCAGGTAGCCTGGGCGATCACGGTAGATCGTAGTAGGGAACTACGTTTCGTTGATTCAGTGCAGGGTGCCTGATTAAATTGTACCGTATCAGGGAGATACGTTACACCGTTCATTGCCTGAGCGATAACGATACATTGTAGAAAGAAACTATGTCCCGTTGTGCCAGTGCAGGGAGCCTGAACAAGACGCACAGCAGTAGTGACTTACATTATGCCGTCCAATGCAGGGAGCATGATTGGTAATAGTCGAAAATGGAAATTTATAAGTGGGCCTTACACGCTCAATATTTTTGTCAATATCCTTGACTAAGAGTTTAAACAAGCATAAAGAGCTACTCTCTTCGTACAATTTGTTGCACAATTTTAGATAGGAAATTAACTAATTGCTACAATTCTATCGAAAGCGGCTATTTCCAGTCTCTTGCTTGAAGGATTTTGAAGGGTGATCATTTAGTGATAAATGGACGAATTTTCTTTCTATTATTTTAGATGGACGAAAGCAGACCCATTCCAATGTTTCGATGTGAGCAAATTGGCAAAAGAATGGCGAGAATGGAAAGATTCTCTGGAGTTTTATTTTGATTCGTATCAGATTGCTGACCAAAGGATCATGCGCTCCAAAATGCTTCACTTTGGTGGTTCTTAATTGCAGCAAGTCTTTAAAAGTTTAGAAGGCACAGAGGATTTTCCGCTGGTCATGATTGAGAAACGCTGGTATGATGTGGCTGTTGATCGGCTAGACGCGTACTTTAAGCCTCGCAGCCAAGAAGTTTTAGAGAGACACAAACTGAGAAATATGAAGCAAGGTAGTCAGGAACGCTTCTCATATTACGCTTGCGCCAACAGTTAAGGGATTGCGGTTTTGAAAAATATCCAAATGAAATCCGGAACGTTCTTGAAGAGATTATGCTTACTGACGTGATAGTGGAAGGATGCATCTCACAGGATTTAAGACGAAAGATGCTCTAAAAGAACTTGACGCTAGCAGACATTGAGGTTTTGGGAGCTTCGTTTGAGAGTGTGCGTCTACAAGAGAAGGAGTTTAAGAGTGTCAATAATAGCGATAGAGGACAGGCAGAAATATGCAAAGTAATGGTGAAAAAAATCGTGCTGAGCGTCAACAAGAACGGATTGTCAAACGTTTTGCTACCGGCCCTTTCCATGCATCCAAAAGTGGGACTGAAGTTCTGTGTTACGCTTGTGGACAGTATGGTCATATCTCGAAAGCAACTATATGTCCGGCAAGGGGTCAAAAATGCCACAGATGCTGCAAATCTGGACATTTTGAGAAGGTATGTAGAAAACGACCATCCGAATTTGAAAGCTCATTTCCCAAGAAAGTGCAGGCTGTCAGAAATGTTGACACGGATATTCAGTGTGATGTTCAGAAAAACGGGCCATCTGAGGCCGAAAAGAAGGTTTACTACACGTTTTATACGGGAAACCAAGGCAATGTGTTTGAATGCAAGATTGGTGGCGTTTCAACCGAAGTTTTTATTGATTCTGGCTCGGAGGTTGACATCATAACCACTGAAACCTGGGAAATGCTGAAAGCCAGGCAGATTGTCATTTCTAAATGCGAGAAAGGAAGTAATAGAATTCTTAAAGCATATGGAAACAGTGAACCACTTTCGATTTTGGGAACCTTCAGTGCACTGATAAAATCAAGTACCCATTAATGCGTAGAAAACTACTCATTTACAATAAAAGTGGAATAACGCATTAAATGGGTAAAGCGTTTGTACCCATAAATGAGTACAGACCTTGTACGTCAACCTGGGTATGTTTCACCCATTATTTTTCGCAGAACTGTTACAACAAAATGCGTAAAAAATACCCATTCATGAAATTCGCGCCAGAATGAAAAATATTGTCAATAGATTTTTTTCTGAATTAAAAAAAAACATAAAATAACATTCATTTCACATTATTGTTTCCTTACAAAACTATAGGAATCTAGATAGAAATCCTATTCTAATAATACTTAACAAAATAAAACCGCCAACTGGTTATATTTTTGACGGCTGAATCTTTTGGCTGTTCTAAAAATGCCGACCTGCCGCATATTTTCAACATCCTCAGTAGTTTAAACAGACGTTGTTTTCGGAGCATTGCCGAAATGTTCCGTTTCCGCCACGGACTCCGATGCAGGGCGATAATTTACAGGTTCCACTACGATCCTTAGTTTGCAGGTTAACTCGCTTGAAATAATGCTTAAGGATTTTTCACCCATTATCAAGATCAATATACCCATTGACATTACCTCATCGAGTAGTTGTGAAATGGATAAAAAGTACTCATTGTTAGAAACAAAAAAATACCCATTTTTTGACAGCTCGAATAACTTCCGAAAATGGGCAATTTGAATACATAAAATGTGTAAAGTTTTTTTTTACCGTGCAGTTATCGAGTTCGGGAAGCGATCAACTGAAGGAACTTTTTACGTTATTCAGGATGGTCAACGGAACTTGCTGGGTGACAACACCTCGAAAAGGCTCGGGATTCTGAAGATTGGATTAGAAGTAAATGGAATCGAGGACACTTCGGAAATAATGGATTTCCCTTTTTGCGAAGATCAAAGGAGTACAAGTTCATGTACAAATGGATCCAACAGTGCTACCAGTTTTCCAGCCATTACGTCGAGTACCAATTCCACTCGAAAATGCGGTTACCAGGAAGTTGGATGAATTATTGCTACGAGACACCATTGAGGTGAAAAAGGGTCCTGCTACGTGGGTATCCCCGCTGGTGGTGGCAAATAAGGCGAAAGGATCAATAAGGCTGTGTTTAGATTTGCGACGCGTTAATCAAGCGGTCATTCGCGACCGGCACTCAATGTCGGTGATTGAAGACGTTCTAACCAGGGTTGGCAAAGGCAAGGTCTGGAGCGTTTTGGATGTGAAAGATGCTTTTTTCCTACTTGAACTCGATGAGGAAACAAGAGACATAACAGCTTTCATCACCCACAGAGGGCTTTATCGATTCAAACGGTTGCCTTTCGGACTAGTGTCCGCTCCTGAAATTTTTCAACGTACGATGGATGAAATCCTAGCATACTGTGAAGGTACGTACTGCTACCTCGATGACGTTGGAATCGAAGGCAGTACAGTCGAAGAACATGACCTGCGGTTGGAAAAGGTACGAGGATGAGAGATTTTAATCTTTTCATGGGGCTTTCATTATTTTATTATTAGAGAGGTTTTAGGCAAAATAAGAGATGATTTGCATATGTAACTGATATTTGAAACAAAAAAATAAAATAAAATGGATTTTTGAAACTAATTGTCTAACGTACAACTCATTATTACAGGTACTTCAGAGATTCAAAAAGAAAGGAATCGTGCTCAACTGGGAGAAATGTAAAATCCGCGTAACCGAATTTGAATTCCTGGGATATAATTTTTCACCTCGAGGAATCATGCCTTCAGAACTTAAACGCGATGCGATTAAGGAATTTCGTCGACCAGCGAATGAGAGCGAAGTGAGAAGCTTTTTAGGCTTGGCTAACTATATGGGAAAATTCATTCCGAAATTGGCTGAAATCGACGAGCCTTTGAGGAAGTTAACTCAAAAAGGGTACAAGTTCCAATGGGGACAAGCTGAAGAGAACGCATTCAATAAGGTGAAACAGGCCATGTCAGAGGTTAGTTCTCTGGGATTCTTCAACATATAGGATGAAACATCGGTATTTGCGGATGCTAGCCCGATTTCCTTGGGGGCCGTTGTCATCCAAACCAACAAGCAAGGGGAATCTAGAGTTGTTTGTTATGCTTCGAAGTCACTTACCGAGACAGAAAAAAGATACTGTCAAACGGAAAAGGAGGCTCTGTCGCTAGTGTGGGGTGTAGACAAATTTCAAATCTACCTGATAGGTAGAGATTTCAAACTACTAACTGATTGTAAGGCCCTAACATTTTTGTTCGTTCCTGCATCTCGCCCATGCGAGCGAATTGAACGGTGGGTGCTACGCCTACAAAGCTTCAAGTATACGATACTTCACATTCGTGGACAAACAAATATTGCTGATGTTTTCTCGAGACTTTCTACCCTGGTTCCAAAGCCATTTGATGATGCAGTGGAATTGACTGTTAGAGAGATAATGTCTTCAACTGCAACCACAATTGCTTTGAAGTGGGAGGATATTGTATCTGCTAGTAGAGAGGATACAGTTACACGACAAGTAAAAGACGCTATAAACTCTGGTGAAACTGATAACTTGCCGTTATGCTACAAGATGATTTCCTCGGAACTGTGTTTTGTCGGTGGTGTGCTACTGAGGGGCGATCGGATCATCGTACCTGAACGGCAGCGACAACGGGTTATACTTCTTGCCCACGAGGGCCATGCTGGCATCAGAATGATGAAAGGGCATTTACGCACAAACGTGTGGTGGCCCAAAATGGACCAACAAATCTAAAAGGTCGTGAAAGCGTGCCGTGGATGTATGCTGGTTTCTGCGCCGAATCCACCTGAGCCCATGATTCGGAAAGAATTTCCTTCTCGACCGTGGGAGCAAATAGCTATCGACTTCCTAGGACCTCTTCCAGATGGTGAGCACCTGTTTGTATGCGTCGACTACTACAGTCGTTATTTAATCTACAATCGATCAACTTTTGATTATTTTCTCTCGATACGGGATACCCAACTACCTCCGAGCGGATAACGGACCACAATTTGCATCGGATGAATTCCGAAATTTTTGCGAAGAACAAGGCATACATCTGGATAGTACCATTCCATACTGGCCCCAAATGAACGGGGAGGTGGAGCGACAAAACCGCTCTATACTAAAGCGTCTCCGAATCGCACAAGAACTGGGCCATAATTGGCGAAAGGAACTACGGAAATATCTACTAACGTATCATTCAGCAGTACATCCTACGACAGGAAAAGCACCAGTGGAATTAATGTTTGGACGACGGTTACGTACGAAATTACCCTGTATTCCTTCAACCATGGATTGTGATGAAGAAGTGCGAGATCACGACAAAATTCAAAAAGAAAAGGGGAGAGTGTATGCCGACCACCGTCGTAGGGCTAACCCAAGTAACATCGAAGTTGATCATCATGTCCTAGCCAAACGTGTTAAGAAAGACAACAAGTTGAGTTCTGTTTTTTCTCCTGAAGAATATGTGGTAACGGAAAAGAAAGGAACAGATGTAACCATTCGTGCTTCTTCCTCGGGTAAACAGTACAGAAGAAGCGCAGCTCATCTTAAGGTCATTCCAAGAGAGATAGCAGAATTCGATGAATCCGGCAGCGAGTTGAATGAGAATGATTTGGATAAATCAGAACACCGAACAAGCGACACAGTCAAGGACCCACCATCAACAGGAAGATCTAAACGAACTAGAACGGAACCAGCTCGATTGCAGGATTTTGTATTCTACTAATATCGCTTCGTTGTTCACTGTCGTTTTAAGGAAAGGTAGGGATGTAGGGTTTTAACGTGCACATTAGTAGCAGACGCAAACTATGCTCGCCTGAACTATTGATTGACTTGGGTATTCTGACAGATTGGAGACTACGCACGAGGGTACGACGACGAGGTGGAGAGTAGAGATAGGTAGCGGGGACGGATAGAAGAACAACGAGGAAGCGACAGTGCAGGGATACTTACTAGAGCACTCTAGTTAGAGTGTGGCCAAGAGGCCATGACGTATCCAAACGAACATGAAATTTGACGTATTTCTATTGTGTATACGTCAAATTCCATGTTCGTTTGGATACGTCATGGCTTCTTGGCCACACTCTAACTAGAGTGCTCTAATACTTACGGGAAGAGGCGTGAAGACTGCTACCCAGTTATTACAGGTCCGTGCCTATTAAGGATGAAAAAGTTGTGAGATAAACCTCGATAGACAAATTAAGAGTTTGAAAAATAGGAAGCAAAAAGCCCATAAGCTATATAAGAAAAACCAAAATAATGAGCACTTGGAAAAATATTTCGACATTTGCGATAAACTAAATATGGTCATAGATTCTGCACCTGCGGATTATAACTCAAAAACGGAACAGCAGATCAAATCTTGTCCAAAGAATTTTTTCAACTACGTAAAAACTAAATTAAAATCAGACAATTTCCCATCAACAATGCACTTGGATGACAACGTACGTGATAGCTCGGAAGAAATCTGCAACCTATTTGCAACATTCTTCCAAGAAATATATACGACTTTTTCTGAACAAGACCATGATCGCGATTACTTCGCTTTTCTTCCCGATTTTCCTCTGGATATTAGTGTCAATCATGTCATAGTGGAAGACATTTTCAATTCTCTAAAACATTTAGATGTATCAAAAGGTTCTGGCCCTGATGGAATTCCACCATTATTTATGAAAAACCTAGCAACCGAATTAACTGCCCCATTGTTCTGGCTGCTTAATATGTCTTTGCAATCTGGACAGTTCCCTAAAATATGGAAAAAATCTTTTTAGTGCCTATATATAAATCTGGCAAAAAATCTGACGTACGTAATTATCGTGGGATAACCATAATCTCTTGTATCCCGAAACTTTTCGAATCAATCATTAACAAAAAAAAATATTTCTTCAAATAAAAAACAGAATTTCCAACCTCCAGCGTGGCTTCTTCAAAGGTCGTTCGACCTCAACAAACTTACTAGAATTTATTAATTATACACTAATTGCAATGGATAATGGAAACTATGTGGAGACACTTTATACAGACTTTAGTAAAGCATTTGATCGTATTGACATCCCAATGTTACTTTATAAATTGACAAAGATCGGCATTGAGCCTGGGCTACTTACATGGTTAGAATCATATCTCTCCGAACGTCAGCAAATAATTAAATTTAAAGGAAAGCAATCCAATCCAATTAAAGTCACCTCAGGAGTTCCACAAGTCTCTCATTTAGGCCCTCTATTGTTTATTATATACGTGAACGATATCTCCTTCATTCTCAAAAAACTGAA
Source organism: Topomyia yanbarensis (assembly GCF_030247195.1). Lineage (NCBI taxonomy): Eukaryota > Metazoa > Arthropoda > Insecta > Diptera > Culicidae > Topomyia > Topomyia yanbarensis. The sequence continues at coordinate 77,756,155 of NC_080670.1, forward strand.
AATACCAATTTATGCGGACGATATGAAACTGTATTTGGAGATAAGAAACGCCGAGGATATTAATACATTTCAAAACGAAATACAAATTTTCCACATGTGGTGTCAAAAAAGCCTCTTACAACTGAACGTGAAAAAGTGTAATTCAATAACCTTTAGTCGAAAACGACAAACACCGAATGTTGAGATTACCTTAGGAAATCAGACTGTAGTAAAATGTGAAAGAATTAGGGATTTAGGTGTTATATTAGATTCAAAGTTAAATTTTATTGATCATTATAACACAATGATACACAAGGCTAACAACATGCTGTTTTATAAAACGCTTTATCTATCATTTTGAAGATCCTTATACAATAAAAACATTATATATTGCATATGCATATTGCAGTATTATTTGGTCCCCTTTTTCAAGCAGACATGAAGAACGAATAGAATCGGTACAAAAACAGTTTTTATTATTTGCCCTTCGTAAATTAGGATGGACAGCATTCCTTCTGCCGTCTTATGAAGCACGCTGCTTGCTTATCAATATTCAAACATTAAAGGAGCGTCGCGAATTTGCAATGCTCTCATTCATTAATAATATCGTTTCGCATCGTATCGATTCAGCTGAAATTTTATCCAAATTGAACTTTTATGCACCTTCACGACAGCTACGAAATCGAAGTATATTTCCAATAACTCCTTTTCGCACAAACTATGCAAAATATAGCCCCATAAATCAAATGATGTCTATTTATAATCACTATTGCGACTCAATTGATTTTACAATGTCTAAACTGAAACTAAAACAATATTTTATACACAAAAGAAATTCTAACGCGTAAGAGGATGATTCTGTGAAACCCGAAATTGCTTCATTTATACTAAATTCACGATATATACACATTAGTAATAGACCTTTCTCGTCAAAAATTTTTATATGCAGAACAGCTTCCGTTTTCATCGCTGGATCGATTCTGAATAGTGTCACGTTAATTTGGTGTCTCTAACTATTGAAAAAATCAAAAATTCTTCGAACTGCCCATTTTACTCTGTATTCCCCTGTCCTATTTTACCTCGATTCTCCATACTTTTACACCATTTGGATGAACTTCGAGTGGGGAATATGAAATAAAGTTACGGCGGGTAGCTTATAACAAAGTTCCAGAAGCCTACCGCTCGCCGGCATCTATTTTAATCTGACTATTCGCCGTTTTGTTTACTGGGTATGAACTCCAAGAGTTCATTCCAATTTGTCAAAAACATTGTTTTGACGTATAGATGAACCCCAAAACAGTGGTGCAGAATATACCGATTTATCGATATCTAAACCGATTTTCAATTTCAAAACCAATAAAGTTACTAAAAATACCGATTTCTTTTTTCTTGCCAATAAATAACGATTTTCATATAATAAGATCAATTAATATTACGTTTGGACCTTTTTTGAAAATGTCTTCGCCACATCGAATCATCCGGAAATTGATTCAGCAATCTGCCAGGTTACTATCAAAATTTCAAATAAAGCTCAACAACCGATTCTGAAATCGATTGAGTTCGGTAGGTTTGATTACATAACATTAGAATGATCTATTATTTAAAACCAATAATTTGCAGGTAACTTTTGGTTGGCATACATGTTCATACCGATAAATACCTATTTTTTTATTTAGAACTATACCGATATTGGATTTGTTCCAGTACCAGTAGAAAGTGGAAGTACTCCGGAGCAAACAGAGAGAAAATCGTTCCTATTTTCTCTTCCCTTTTTTCTTCTTCCGTTAGCAAGCTGGAGTAAACAGCAAGTATTTTCTGCTTCTGTTTGCTCCGGAGCAACTTCTGTGTACTATAGAACAAACTTATTATACAAAACAATCTGACAACGCTGCTCTAAAGTGAAAAGTGCTCTTCAAACATCGATGACATCTTTTTTGTTTTTTTTTTCCTGTTTTCTCTACCTATCTGTTATGTTTTTCATCCTGCCAACTAATCCAAAACATCAGCTGTCTCCCGTTTCCCGAGCGTTCGCCGACCAGTTTTGCTTTCAAACTGAAGAAAAAACTACAGTTTAACTTCACCAGTTCACTCATCAGAATGAGATGCAGGAAAATATTTTCATTTTACCGTTCAGTTCAGTATTTACAAATGATAATCGCGTATGCCCAAAAGGTATTTGTGCGGATCTGCGAATCCGGTTTTTGTGGAATAATTCAACCAAGAGCTATGATGTAGCAGCGGTGGAGAGTAAGTCCAATCATACGGCTTCATCCCACCCCGGCAGCAGATGAGCGCTGGCGAATGTTCTCAGCCACCTGGAGGAGGAGGTTCAGCGCGGAAGAAATGTTACCAGACATCGCCGATCTGGTGTCTGGACTTTTTTGATAATTTCATAGAGATTGGGTGTGCAGATGGGCGGTTGGTGTTCTGGGAGGGAACGACTGGTAACTTTAAGGTAAATTGTATGGAGTCACTTGTTTTTTATTACAACTATTGACGGACGTTTCATTGCAGGGTATATATGAAGCCGAAAACATCTACAATAATGGGGTAACTAACATAAAGCTCGCCGGTGACAAAGTGATAGTCGCACGGTTGAAAAAACGAATCGATTCTCTGAGACTGGAAACGTACACGCATGGTTGTCAGATCGATTGGGGATTTTTCGTCTGCATATGGGCGAAGTAAGTTCTATGTTTCAAGCAATTTTTTAAGCTCACCTAGGGCGCAGAACAGACAGATTTTACTTGTTATTTTAAAATACTGTATATTCTAAGTCATTTAATTTTCAGTCAGCAATAAGTATGTCATCAAGTGCCTTAATTCTTATTCTTTTTTAGCCCACGTACGCACCGGTTCGACAGGAAGCATTAGTTTATTTCAGCAATCCGTCCACAGCGTTGCCAGCTCAACATAACGCATCCGTTGAGGAGCTTCGATGTATTCTGGAGTTTCACCAGTAGGGTTACCGGTGACATGTTTGGAAGTGGCGGGAGGTACAGTCATGACTGGCAGCCAGGGCCACACTGTTAAAGTGTTCCGACTCGATAGCCACCTATTGCAGTTCACCCTAAACGGCCATTGCGGTCCTATGACATGTATTTTCATAGACCAGTGGCAGGCCGAGATGGGCGCATCTGGTCGCAAGGATGGTGTGCTATGTGTGTGGGGCTTGAACTAGAACAGCTCCTACTAGACAATGGTTACGAGTGTTCAGCAGGCCGTTGGTAAGGGAATGGATAATTTTTATAGTGTCGATTGTTGATAACAGGGCCATTTAATGACGCCGCAATTAAATATAGAATGTTATAAAATACATTTTGATAATAAACAAGACTTCTATTTACATTGCTTTCAATCAGATAATTTATGTTAGAACTTGCTTTTCCTCTTCTATTTTCCCATTACCGCCTCCAGTGACCGCGTGGATGCTTTCGGTCACGGTAGAATCCTTAATTTTTCCTTTTCGCCTGCTACCATTCCTTGACCTTTCATGCAGCTTTTTGTGTCCCATCAAATGACTACGTTCAACGAATCTTTTTCCACACTATTCACAGTCATGGGGTCGTTCGCCAACATGCCTGCGATTATGCTGGGTCAAATGTGCTCTTCGAAGAAACTCCTGCCCGCAGAGGTCACATTTGTACGGGCGTTCGTTTGAATAGATTTGCATGTGCCGAGTTATGTGAGAATATTTTTTAAACCCGCCACCAGACTTCAGATCTGAATTCTCGATCTTTGCTGTGGATAAGTTTGTGCTGCGCAAGTTCTTTAGATTCAAGAAACTGTCTACCACAGATGTCGCAACTGAATATTTGATCCGCAAGATTCATATCGATGTGAACACGCTGGTGACGTTTCAAACTGCTGCTTTCTACGTAGCCTTTGCCACAGATATCACACTTATACGGACGCCCGCCAGTATGCATGCGCATGTGGCGAGTGAGTTCAGCACTAGTTATGAATTCTTTGCCACAAATATCGCACTTGTGCGATCTCTCACCTGCATGGATAAGTCTGTGTCGCGTGAGACTACTGTTTTCGGTAAACTTCCTACTGCAGATATCGCAAATGTAAGCCTGATCTTTATGGGTAAGCCGGTGCTGATCCAATTGCTCAGAAGTGAAAAATTCTCTACCACATATCCGACAACGGTGCCGTCGTTCGCCGGTGTGTATCCGTTTGTGGCGGCTTAGATTTATACCCTTGGTGTATGCTTTACCGCAAATATCACAGGAGTACGGTCGCGTGCCGGCATGTACGCGCTTGTGAACTGCCAGCTGTCTCTTCTTAGGGAATGATTGGTCACACATTCCGCACTCATAGGTTTTATCGATGGTTGTTTGCAGTACGGTGGCATGTGTGACATTGTCACCTGGACTTGTTGACTGTGTTGTCTGTCTAGAAAGAAAATAGGGGAAAGTGCATTCGATATTAATATTTTTTAAAAAAATGCATTCTTATATATTAAAATCTCCGAAAAACGGGTTATGATCTCAAAAAATCTAACTTATTTTTGAAGCATAAGAATTCAATGAAGCGGAATAAGCATATCATAACAACTTACCGTTCACCTATCTCCACCTTACCGTCCTATCACATGTATTTTCATAGACCTGTGACAGGCCGAGATGGGCGCATCTAGTTGCCATTGCCAGGATGTGTGTGGGACACATTTAGGTTCACTAGTCGTATGGGACGACAATACTGGAGATGTAGCTCGGGAAGTCAGGCTTGACTGTTCCAATTCACAACTAAGTCCGAAGATTATGCTACCTGCCAGTGGTTGGGTAATTTGTGACTACGGAAATCAAATGTGAATCGTTCGTAATATCCATTACATGATCAAATGCGCTGATGGGTTAGGCTTTGGATTCGGCTATATTCCATCGTCATTGAAGCTAGATCATAGAACCATGTTAATTTGATAGACTGAAAGTGTTATTAGTAGCATATGCTGGTCCCACACACATCCTGGCAATGGCAACTAGATGCGCCCATCTCGGCCTGCCACAGGTCTATGAAAATACATGTGATAGGACGGTAAGGGCGAGATAGGTGAACGGTAAGTTGTTATGATATGCTTATTCCGCTTCATTGAATTCATATGCTTCAAAAATAAGTAGCACAAACAGCTAGCAGCCCAGCTAGTATTGTTCTTTCTGCTTGCAACCAACCTGGTTATATTGATGTCAATGCTAAATTCGCTGTTACAGCTGTATGATCGCTATACTGTCCCATTTGTTATGGGATTCGCTATTAACATGGGACAGTTATGCTTAGAGCACCAGATTCTAAAAGCGACCAATTTTGACCAATCACTGGAGACAAAATCACGCGTAACAATTAATAATAAATTATTGCTGAGTAATTTTTGTTGTACATGAATAAAACATATCTATTTTCTCGTTACCTATGGCTAAATAACCATTCGAAAGGTTATGAGTTTATGTTGTCGCATTTTATAATCATTTATACTACTTTCAAGCGATCGATTTTCAAGATATGACTCGCACTTTAACCACCCCTTCACCGCGTCATCAAAATATAAATAAGTCATACTCCTAATGAACTAATATTTATTAAAACATTTACTAAATAAAAACATAGACCTGATAGTTCGTTTGCAAAAAAACACAGAAGCACAGTGAATTGGTGTTAAAACTCTATCTTTGATCCTAGTGCTGCAGGATTTTGCCAACATTTATACTATTTTCATTCAAAAAAAGTATCACGTGTACACTATGTATATGGACTTCTAAATTTGGTAATTCTGTATCGATTTTGTTGGCTATTTTCGGCAAATTTGAGACTAAGAGAAACGAAAGCAATGAAATTGAAAGACGGATAGGTATTCTAGAGCGAATCAGTTATAAACTTAGAACGGAAAACTAGAACTAGGCAGGCTCATATGGGCATGATCGAAAACGTTCCGTTCCGTTGACGTTGTGTATGAATGGTCCATTTATTTGTATCTTATGTAACTAATTCTGACGTTCCTCTGACGGGCTGTACCAGTGACGCAAGCGTGACGTATCGTGTAATTCGTACTTTACAACTCGAATGAGCTATTCCCAAAGCTCAGTGAAAGACGCATGTTGCTGACTAGAACTTCTTCGTCATCGTTATATTGAAATTCTCCCTCAATCTTACGCTCTCTCTATCTCCCGACATCCACACGAAACGTAACCGACGTATGTCACCAAAACAACTCTCCATATTTGAGTTGTATATTACACGCAAATCCACTAATACATTCTTGAAATGGCGTCATTGTCAGAAAATTTTGCTCTAATTTTTTCGGACAATGACGTCACTCGACCTAGAATACCAATGCAAGGCCTGATTAAGTAGACCATATATAGAAGGACTGCGTCGCATGTACATATGAGAAATGTTTCCGATCGTGCGCTCGCTCTCTCTCTCTCTCTCTCTCTCTCTCAACTATCATACCACTCATGTAGCCTCGATTAGAGAATCGTGTTCACCTTATTTGCTCAGCATTCATCCCAACTTCGGGCATCATTTCTCGCCATCGTGCTTTGTCTATATCAACAAGACTATTGCACACAAATGCAGTCTCCCCTCTCACCTATATCTTGAAGCAGGAATTCCTCCGGCAAAGTATAGCCTTTTTCGTTCTATGGTAATATACCGGTAGATATTTTTAACCAACTTTAGATATTTAATTACCCAAACCAATTATATACTACAGTTTCCATTCTACGTAAGAGAGGGATTATTGAGCAAAAGTGCGCCAGATATAGATTATGCAGTTCACTTATGCTCGAAAATGTAGAGATGCCAGCTTCTGCCTTTGAACTGTCCACATAAAAACAAATAAATGCTTTGGTAAAGAAATTTATATTTCTTCTGCACTCAATTCCAATCTGCATGAAGTTTCAGTCAGTTGAAAAGTTAATGAACGAGGGAGGCGGTGAATCTGAATTCTGGTTTCAGTTAAAGAGACTAGAATAACAAAGAGACGCCATCTTAATTAAGTGAAAACAATTGAAGACTTTTTTCAATAGGTCCAATCTGCAAAAGAGAGCCTCTCTATGTTTACTTTCTCTTTGCGAATTACTCGGTCACCTTTATGATTTCCCTTCAACTCTATACATAATAAGCTAGTAAAAACCTTGGTCTTTCGAAACATACTGATAAATGTTTAAAAAGTTTTATGGTTTCGCAGTAATAAGCGAAAGAGAAAGCGAAAAAAGAGGGCTCCCATTTGCAGATTGGACCTAATAAGAAAAGTCTTCAATTCAACTAGCAACCAGGCTACAGGTCACAGGCAACACTGCAAGTGTGTAGGCCTCACCAAACTTGTTTGTTGTTATTCGGTTTGTTTCTTCTAACCAATATAACAATTCGATGCGACTTCTTGTCTGCTGAGTTTCTCGACCAGCTAAAACATAGTTATATCCGCAGGAATCGTATTTTGCAGCAGCAAAACCATATTAGGCCAAAATTTATTATTTGCATCATTTGGTATTCGTTACCCTCATGCTGAATTTCGTGCTCCCATCAAACCCTTTTCTCTTTAGCGTTTCTAAACACGATAGCAGAGGTTAAAATATTCGCTCATTCTCACGACAAGCAGTTTATCTTGTATTTATTTATTTCGTCAATCGATGTAGACTACAGATTTCCTTAATAGACCTTTCTCGTCCGACCTAACACCTGTTTTTCTTATTTTTAATCGAAAGATTACACATTTATAAGAACATTTCCGTAAAAATGAGATTTTTAGGAGCTATCATGATTTTTTAATGATTTTTTAAAATTTGAAATATGCAAGAATGTTGAATATTTTTTTCACCTTAGCAAGAATGGTGGGACTTAAAATGTGCGTTTGGGCAGCACTGCTTTGAATATTTTCACTTAAGTTCTTGGCAACGCGGTAAATGAAGTGGTGAATCGTAGTACAAAATTCATTAGCAATGTAAACAAAGTAAAATGAACCTCTCGCTGTATGAACATTGCATGAAAATGTTTAACCTCACTTTTTTGACAGTTCGCAGAGCTTGTTTACATAGACTTGGAATTTTTTGTATACGACCACAGTATGAGAAACTTGATTTGGTTCGCTTTTAAATGCGAATAGCTTGTATTAACAAGCTCACTAGGCTTTCAATTTTATTTGACGTCATTAGGCAATGTTCCGTTAAATTTGGCATTTGGTTTTTACTTGTCCACGATTCGTTGAAGAAAGCGATTTTATTTGTTGCGATCATTTTAACTTTTGTTTTTTTTTTGCTGAATTACAACGTTAGCCACGAAACATTTTGATGCTCTCGTAATTGCGTTGCAAATGTCCTTGAAATTATATACATCGCTTCATAGGTCCGCACCAATTGCAGTCGCTCCACATCGCCGGAATCGAGTTAGCTGATGGTCCAGCCTGCGTCACACTCGGCTATCGCTGCACCAATGGTAGCTCCCCACCAGGCATCTGGATTAATTGCTCAAATCGCTGCTATTGCTGGTACCGGCTCCGTCGGTAATACCGTTGGACATACCCTCATCGGAATGTTCAGCGGTTCCGATTTACAAGAGGACAGGCTGCCCCGGTATCGGGCAAGGGAAACACTCCGGCAGGACCATGCTCGTGGGAGATTAAGCAGTTATTATCTTGTACCCAAGTCCAGGCCGAGTGTGATTCGTAACAATTACCAAATTTGTTACTATGTTTTAATTGCCGCAAGGTTCTACTGTATCGATTTTGTTGGCTATTTTCGGCAAATTTGAGACTAAGAGAAACGAAAGCAATGAAATTGAAAGACGGATAGGTATTCTAGAGCGAATCAGTTATAAACTTAGAACGGAAAACTAGAACTAGGCAGGCTCATATGGGCATGATCGAAAGGAAATGTGAAGAATTTTTTGCCTTCTGCATAGTAGGAGTTGGGCGTTCCACCCAAGTCTACCGCATGGTCTATGGTAGAACATAACTCATCATCATGTTTTAGGGGCCATGCATAAATGACGTAGCATTTTGGGGGGTAGGGGGGATATACCAAATTTGTGACGAAGTGTGACGAGGGGGAGGGTAGGGTCAAAAGTTGTGCGACGTAGAATTAAGTTTAAATTTTTTGACGGGCATCAAAACCCATTGATTTGAGAAAACAATTTAATGTTTCTCCAATCCCAAGAGAAATAAATTCAAATTCACACAAGTTACTTTTCATGCGATTTCAATGAGGTAAATTTTACGATACGCGGAATTATAATCTCACATAAATAACTATTAGACTTAGTTTAACTCAGCTAGCATCTGAGTTAAATTTTCTTTTCGGATTCAACCAAACATAATTTAGTAATTTACATGCTTCTTAGAATCATTAGCAGCTGCAGGATTATGAATTGAGAGAACTTCTCTTCATGCTCCCCTTGACATATAAAATTCAAAACAAAAATATCAACAATATATTTGTCATGAAATGGGCTTATTTTGAACGCTATTTGCTGTTATAATGAAAATGTTGATAAAAGTCGTCAAACATTTTGAAAGGACATGTAGTATTTAAAATTATTGAAAAACATATATAATTTTTTTTTAATCCACCGGCCGCGTTGAACAGAATGAGGGGGGGGGGGTAGGTAAATGCTACGTTATTTACGAGGGGGAGGTTAGAATTTTGTGACCAAATGCTACGAGGGGGGAGGGAGGGGTAAAAAATCGCCGAAAAAAAGCTACGTCATTTGTGTACGGCCCCTTACCGCCGACGCCGGCAAAAAATTCTTCACAAATCCTCGCCTAGAACGACCATGCGATCATTCTTCTCCCTTTCTGCTAGCATCAAGCCGTGACGTATGCATTCAATCGACACCAAGCTATCGGTGTCGCACCGATCCTATTGTGATTGAACTACTTATTTATTTTTTCGTTCCGCACACACGGATGGCTGATAGCAATTAATGACACAGCTCAGCTAGCAGAAATCGAATTTTCATCTACTTTTTTACCAACTAGTTTATATGTTACTATGTTTTAATTGCCGCAAGGTTCTACTGTATCGATTTTGTTGGCTATTTTCGGCAAATTTGAGACTAAGAGAAACGAAAGCAATGAAATTGAAAGATGGATAGGTATTCTAGAGCGAATCAGTTATAAACTTAGAACGGAAAACTAGAACTAGGCAGGCTCATATGGGCATGATCGAAAGGAAATGTGAAGAATTTTTTGCCTTCTGCATAGTAGGAGTTGGGCGTTCCACCCAAGTCTACCGCATGGTCTATGGTAGAACATAACTCATCATCATGTTTTACCGCCGACGCCGGCAAAAAATTCTTCACAAATCCTCGCCTAGAACGACCATGCGATCATTCTTCTCCCTTTCTGCTAGCATCAAGCCGTGACGTATGCATTCAATCGACACCAAGCTATCGGTGTCGCACCGATCCTATTGTGATTGAACTACTTATTTATTTTTTCGTTCCGCACACACGGATGGCTGATAGCAATTAATGACACAGCTCAGCTAGCAGAAATCGAATTTTCATCTACTTTTTTACCAACTAGTTTATATGTTACTATGTTTTAATTGCCGCAAGGTTCTACTGTATCGATTTTGTTGGCTATTTTCGGCAAATTTGAGACTAAGAGAAACGAAAGCAATGAAATTGAAAGATGGAATGTAGTTCAATCACAATAGGATCGGTGCGACACCGATAGCTTGGTGTCGATTGAATGCATACGTCACGGCTTGATGCTAGCAGAAAGGGAGAAGAATGATCGCATGGTCGTTCTAGGCGAGGATTTGTGAAGAATTTTTTGCCGGCGTCGGCGGTAAAACATGATGATGAGTTATGTTCTACCATAGACCATGCGGTAGACTTGGGTGGAACGCCCAACTCCTACTATGCAGAAGGCAAAAAATTCTTCACATTTCCTTTCGATCATGCCCATATGAGCCTGCCTAGTTCTAGTTTTCCGTTCTAAGTTTATAACTGATTCGCTCTAGAATACCTATCCGTCTTTCAATTTCATTGCTTTCGTTTCTCTTAGTCTCAAATTTGCCGAAAATAGCCAACAAAATCGATACAGTAGAACCTTGCGGCAATTAAAACATAGTAACAAATTTGGTAATTGTTACGAATCACACTCGGCCTGGACTTGGGTACAAGATAATAACTGCTTAATCTCCCACGAGCATGGTCCTGCCGGAGTGTTTCCCTTGCCCGATACCGGGGCAGCCTGTCCTCTTGTAAATCGGAACCGCTGAACATTCCGATGAGGGTATGTCCAACGGTATTACCGACGGAGCCGGTACCAGCAATAGCAGCGATTTGAGCAATTAATCCAGATGCCTGGTGGGGAGCTACCATTGGTGCAGCGATAGCCGAGTGTGACGCAGGCTGGACCATCAGCTAACTCGATTCCGGCGATGTGAAGCGACTGCAATTGGTGCGGACCTATGAAGCGATGTATATAATTTCAAGGACATTTGCAACGCAATTACGAGAGCATCAAAATGTTTCGTGGCTAACGTTGTAATTCAGCAAAAAAAAAACAAAAGTTAAAATGATCGCAACAAATAAAATCGCTTTCTTCAACGAATCGTGGACAAGTAAAAACCAAATGCCAAATTTAACGGAACATTGCCTAATGACGTCAAATAAAATTGAAAGCCTAGTGAGCTTGTTAATACAAGCTATTCGCATTTAAAAGCGAACCAAATCAAGTTTCTCATACTGTGGTCGAATACAAAAAATTCCAAGTCTATGTAAACAAGCTCTGCGAACTGTCAAAAAAGTGAGGTTAAACATTTTCATGCAATGTTCATACAGCGAGAGGTTCATTTTACTTTGTTTACATTGCTAATGAATTTTGTACTACGATTCACCACTTCATTTACCGCGTTGCCAAGAACTTAAGTGAAAATATTCAAAGCAGTGCTGCCCAAACGCACATTTTAAGTCCCACCATTCTTGCTAAGGTGAAAAAAATATTCAACATTCTTGCATATTTCAAATTTTAAAAAATCATTAAAAAATCATGATAGCTCCTAAAAATCTCATTTTTACGGAAATGTTCTTATAAATGTGTAATCTTTCGATTAAAAATAAGAAAAACAGGTGTTAGGTCGGACGAGAAAGGTCTATTAAGGAAATCTGTAGTCTACATCGATTGACGAAATAAATAAATACAAGATAAACTGCTTGTCGTGAGAATGAGCGAATATTTTAACCTCTGCTATCGTGTTTAGAAACGCTAAAGAGAAAAGGGTTTGATGGGAGCACGAAATTCAGCATGAGGGAAACGAATACCAAATGATGCAAATAATAAATTTTGGCCTAATATGGTTTTGCTGCTGCAAAATACGATTCCTGCGGATATAACTATGTTTTAGCTGGTCGAGAAACTCAGCAGACAAGAAGTCGCATCGAATTGTTATATTGGTTAGAAGAAACAAACCGAATAACAACAAACAAGTTTGGTGAGGCCTACACACTTGCAGTGTTGCCTGTGACCTGTAGCCTGGTTGCTAGTTGAATTGAAGACTTTTCTTATTAGGTCCAATCTGCAAATGGGAGCCCTCTTTTTTCGCTTTCTCTTTCGCTTATTACTGCGAAACCATAAAACTTTTTAAACATTTATCAGTATGTTTCGAAAGACCAAGGTTTTTACTAGCTTATTATGTATAGAGTTGAAGGGAAATCATAAAGGTGACCGAGTAATTCGCAAAGAGAAAGTAAACATAAAGAGGCTCTCTTTTGCAGATTGGACCTATTGAAAAAAGTCTTCAATTGTTTTCACTTAATTAAGATGGCGTCTCTTTGTTATTCTAGTCTCTTTAACTGAAACCAGAATTCAGATTCACCGCCTCCCTCGTTCATTAACTTTTCAACTGACTGAAACTTCATGCAGATTGGAATTGAGTGCAGAAGAAATATAAATTTCTTTACCAAAGCATTTATTTGTTTTTATGTGGACAGTTCAAAGGCAGAAGCTGGCATCTCTACATTTTCGAGCATAAGTGAACTGCATAATCTATATCTGGCGCACTTTTGCTCAATAATCCCTCTCTTACGTAGAATGGAAACTGTAGTATATAATTGGTTTGGGTAATTAAATATCTAAAGTTGGTTAAAAATATCTACCGGTATATTACCATAGAACGAAAAAGGCTATACTTTGCCGGAGGAATTCCTGCTTCAAGATATAGGTGAGAGGGGAGACTGCATTTGTGTGCAATAGTCTTGTTGATATAGACAAAGCACGATGGCGAGAAATGATGCCCGAAGTTGGGATGAATGCTGAGCAAATAAGGTGAACACGATTCTCTAATCGAGGCTACATGAGTGGTATGATAGTTGAGAGAGAGAGAGAGAGAGAGAGAGAGAGAGCGAGCGCACGATCGGAAACATTTCTCATATGTACATGCGACGCAGTCCTTCTATATATGGTCTACTTAATCAGGCCTTGCATTGGTATTCTAGGTCGAGTGACGTCATTGTCCGAAAAAATTAGAGCAAAATTTTCTGACAATGACGCCATTTCAAGAATGTATTAGTGGATTTGCGTGTAATATACACAGGCACGTAGCCAGAGGGGGGGGCTAGGGGGCTAAAGCCCCCCCCGAAACTTTTCAAAAATAAATTTAAGAAGCAACATGTTTTTCGGTAACTCGTAAAAAAATTGTATCTTGTTTGGTTTCAACAAATTAATGGGAGAATGGTGAGGAAGATTGCTATTTCGAGCCACCGAAGACATCGGTCACGATATCTACTCAGTATGCCGAGTCTGATAACACACTTCCTTTCATATTGTGTGACTCGTCGGAAGAACAAAAGAAACTGTTACTTTATTTCTTGCTGGGGTGATCCGTCGGATGATTGAATCGTAGAAGCAAGAAGTGGTGCTCCAGCCAAACGTGGAGGCTATTGACTTCTGGAATTTTTGCATAACCGAATTTCATGATGGGGAATATTTGCTGAAGGTGAAAATAGAGGTTATGCTTACGAACATCGCCTTTAACGAGTTCTACCTTGTCAGGCATTCAGTACTTATGTTACTCAACAAATTAGCCTAGGCGAAACCAGTCATTTTGCAACTTGTAATACGTGGTTGATTCTCATATATATGGATGATGAGAAAATCAATGTTCGTCTACAAGATCTGATACCTCTTACTTGAACCGCGGGCGAACGACCAGGAGGTTAAAGCCCCAATAAACAAACTTAACTTCTTTGAACCGTGGCCATTAAAAGATTCCTGTCACATTTGGAAAAAATGTAATTTATTATAAAGGACTCATCTAGGAATTAGACGGGTAGGGTCAGCTAGGATTTCGTCCTAGCTGACCCTGCACGCACAAAACGCAATGCGATAATATCATCATACACGTTACATCTTTGCACATCCATAGTCTCCAATACGATCACCTGAAAAACAAACAATTGCCAAATTTGTGGCTGCTGTTCATATAATATTGACGGCAAAAACTGCGTCTAGTATCTCAAAATTAACAGTCAGCATCATCATTGAGGAAGTCGACACTGGTGGCCCGTAAGGGGACAAAACAAAAATGAAATCAGATATTCGTGAACTGCCATGTCCATAGCAGTTACCACGATAATAATACGGAAGTGTACAAGATAGATATGAACGACCACCAAGACGCGGTTGGTTATGAAAAATATTTCTCAATCAGTAAACAGGTCAATCGCACGAGATCTGTTGGACAACCATTAGCGTTTTATCATTTTCATTGTTTACATCGTGGAAATATATTAAAGACTCAAGGCTTCATTTAGCTAATGCATTGAACCGACTCAAGTAAACGAATTGTATAATAAAAAATTAGAAGTTTCATAGAAAACTGAGTACAAAAACTGTCCCAAAATTAACATTTATCGCTAGTAATGGTATCTAACAAAACTCATTTTATGCTAGATATTGGCCTGAATAAAGAAAGTTAGTTAAATCATACGCAAATTGAATTTCTGTAATAGATTAGAGCAATGTGCGCTTAATATAAACGTCAAGCATCTTCCAAACTGTTTTCTTACATTCTTTAGCTAAAAATAATTGACACGTATTTTTTGGTTTGGCTAAATATTATATTTTTTTCAAGCTATTCGCTTTTGAACTTTTGAAGTCTATAAAATTGAACATTTTTCAATCACTGATAACTCGGAAACGACTCGATATATGGAAAAAAATATTAAATAAAAAAGTTGCGTTTTCAAATAAGCTTACCAAAAAAAATCACAATTTTTTTGTTATATAACTTATGAAATTTGCAATTACTTGAAACAAATTGAATTTTTTTAAGGCTGGACCAAATTTTTTATTTATTATTTTATTTAAGTATTAAAATCGTGTTAAAAAGATTGTGTAAAAATTTGGCAGTGGAATTCTTTGCGAGATATTACAATTATAAACATAAAACATGGCAATTTTACACTAAACGCCCAGCGAAAGGCCTGTTATAACTGAAATGTCTCGTAACACTTCGAGTTCCATTCTGAATTTTTCACATAATCTTCTTAATATAGTTATGTAATCAAAATAAATTTGATTTCGGGGGACTTTAGAAAATATTTGCTTTTGACATGAGAATACCCCTAAAAAAGTCTTAAATTTGCAGAATGCGAGTCATTCCACGATTTACAACTATAATTTTAGTTCCCTTCAATTTTTTTGCACTCTTTAGCTGAAAATTATAGACACGATTTTTTTACTTTGGCTGAATTTGACTTTTTTTTTTTCAAGTTATGAGTTTTTGAACTTTATAAAGTACTAGCTAATACCCATCGCACGTTGATGCGACTTTCAACGAAATAGGAGGAAACCATAATTTGTTCCGAAGCGCCTTCTTGTAGGCAGATAATCCCCACCAATAGCACACAAACACGCTCCATAACAAATTCCTACTATGCATAAATTTTTACGGCAATTGGTTAAGCCGTTTGGGAGTCCATAAATCACATACATACAAATATCGACTTTTAATAATATAGTGATTTTTTAAAGTTTTATAAATTTAATAGAATTGGACATTTTTCATTCCCTCATAACTGAGAAACTATTAGATTTCTGGAAAAAAGCATTAAATAATAAAAGCTGCGTTTTCGGAAGATCTCGGCGGATTTTTTTTTGTAATATTTGTTTTTGTTAAATAATTTATGTATTATGCAAATATTAGTAACAAATTTTTTTCAGGGTGGAGCCAAAAAAATCTTTTTAGCTTTTTCAAAAAATTTATAATTATATCGAGAAGATTGTGTACAAATTTCAGAAAGAAATTCGAAGTATTTTACGAGATATTTCAATTACAATAGGCCTATCACTAGGCGTTTGGTGTAAAATTGCTTTGTTTTAAGTTTATAATTGTAATATCTCGCAAAGTATTTTGATATCCACTCCCAAATTTTTGCACAATTATTTTAACATGATTTTTAATATTTAAAGAAAATAATAAGTAAAAAATTGGTCCAACTTTAAAAAATTCAATTTGTTTCAAACAATTGCAAATTTCATAAGTTATATAACAAAAAGAAATTGCTATTTTTTCAGTAAGCTCACAACTTTTTTATTTAATATTTTTTTCCATATATCGAATCGTTTCCGAGTTATAAGTGATTGAAAAATGTTCAATGTTATAAACTTCAAAAGTTCAAAAACTAATAACTTGAAAAAAAATCATATTTAGCCAAAATAAAAAATACGTGTCAATTACTTTAACTAATGAATGCAAGAAAAAAAATGGAAGGAATTCAAATTTTGATTGTAAATCAGACGTGGAATGACCCATATATTTTGATCCTATTGATCACCAGAGATCCTCCTTCCTAACTGGGGTATGCCAAAAAATTATGTTAGCATGATGCATTAGAACTGGTAATAGTTACAGGACGCCAGATCAAGAAAATAGAAGTTGAACCATCTACAATTCGTTTGCTAAATCAGAAGATTTTGTGCAAATTTCGACATTCTCTTCGATCGAACATTTTATGGATATTTTTCTACTCATTTCGATTTAGCGTCATCTACACCTTTTAAACGTGTAGCTTAGAACACCTTGCGTTTTCCAGCACCGTCAAGGATTGTCATATTCGGTTAGCGCATAAATACTGAGAACTCTAGAATATCCATTGTTGCAACGAGAGTAAATTGTAACTTGTAAATAAAAATAAATAATAAAAATCAAATTAAACATCAATAATTCGTTGATGTACTATAGCCTTTCTTGTGACAAAGAACATGGATTGTCTTAGATTTGGCTTTGTTTTCATTAAGAACTTTTCAAAATTTCGTTTAGTTTCTAGTGACAATATGAAGTAATTAGAACTAAAAGCTTTATGCAGGGGCGGGTAAAGCGTAGTTGGTAAATTGATTACCTTTTACGCAGCTCATCACGGTTCGTTCATCAATCCCGCACATGTAGGGTTAGAAATTTTTCTAAAGAAATTTTCTAACCCAAAAAGAGGCGAATAACCATAAGGTTAAAACCTGTATAATCGAAATAAAAAAGCTTTATACAATAATTTTTTAAGCCCCTCCCGAAATAAACTCCTGGCTACGGGCCTGAATATACAACTCAAATATGGAGAGTTGTTTTGGTGACATACGTCGGTTACGTTTCGTGTGGATGTCGGGAGATAGAGAGAGCGTAAGATTGAGGGAGAATTTCAATATAACGATGACGAAGAAGTTCTAGTCAGCAACATGCGTCTTTCACTGAGCTTTGGGAATAGCTCATTCGAGTTGTAAAGTACGAATTACACGATACGTCACGCTTGCGTCACTGGTACAGCCCGTCAGAGGAACGTCAGAATTAGTTACATAAGATACAAATAAATGGACCATTCATACACAACGTCAACGGAACGGAACGTTTTGACGTACGGGACCTGAGAACGGGCACACGAGAAACGCATTTGAATTATCCTGACGGAACAGCGACGTAGCTGATGTATCGTCTGAATCGGGCTTATAAGACCGAACTTGGGGAGAGAGCGTAACTTAACACTAGAGAACGAGCGAAGGGTCGCAGTCAGTGATGCCACAAGTACAGATTTATCTGGAAAGGTACAGATTTTTGAAGCATTTTTGGTACAGATTCTGCACGGTACAGATTACAGATTTTTGTAAAAAAGTACAGAATAGTACAGATTTTTTTTACATTACAGCAAGGTAAAATAATTTAACCACAGACAAAATTTAACCTTGCGATGCATCCCAGTAAACAGCAGGTAAATGTTGAGTTAGGCAGCAGTGATGGCAAGAATCTGAAGTGGAGCTGGTACTGATTGAGCTTGAACTGAAGCTGACATTAGAATGCGATATGCGAGAAACCTGCTTCCAGCAAATCAAAGGGATGATGTCTAAGTGAAAGCCGAGTGAATCTTCTCGGAGTGCATACGTTTGCTCTGACCTGCTCCATTTGAATTCCTGCAAGCAGGTTGCTCGCATCCTTTTGATATTATCAGCCCCATCTCAGCTTCTCGCCGCCACTCTGTTGGACACCTTTGGCTGCAAAAAAGTGGCAGCAAGAATTTGAGCTGGAGCTGATATTGGATTTATCCAGTCACACTCATCTAAAATTCTAACTGGTTTCTTGCGGAATTCCAGCTCAAATTACCGAGTCAGAATGTCTTGTTTGATTTCCCCAAATGAAAAATATGTAAAAGAAAAATGATATTTATAAAACAACCTTGTTATTGTTTGGGTACAGAATCCGGTACAGATTTTTCTATGGAAGAGTAGAGATAAAAAAGATTTTTCAACTCCCGGTACAGATTTAATTGTGGCAACACTGGTCGCAGTCGCTGGGATTGAACGTGAGCATCATTCTGTTGGCGAAATTTGACTCGATCGGTCGTGATTTTGTAGTTGTGCGTCGGTTGATTTAAAATGGCCACTAAGCGTCACGACAGAAACAAAATTCAGTTTGCTTCTAAAACCGAACATGTCCGAACCTGAATACGCTGTGTCGGGAGAACAAATGACTAGGGAAACGAACCAAACATTTCATTCATCGCGACAGGCATGAATTGAATTTTGTTTTCTTTGAAGTTCACGCAGAGATGTCAATTGTTTCTGGCTCAATCTGATATTATTTACACCAAGCTATCCGCCACTTTTCATATAACAATCGATTAAACGGAGAAATTTTTGGTAACCGGTGGGTTTGGTAGCTCTCAAATCGAGAGATAATAGTTGTCATTGGAGATTGCCAGGCATAGCGCAGGGAAGCTACTTGGGATCGCTGATGTTTCTGACACGTCAATGTCGTGTTTTTAGTACTGAGAACTCCTCGCCGGTCCTGCACAGATCATCTCCACGGTGTTCCTAAAACCGTTATTAACAAAAAAATGACCATAAATTTGTCATACGGCATTCGAAAGATACCCCGCATAAATGTGTACCATATGCCAACCATTGCATCAATCGTTTCAAAACCATTTTCAATATGGTTCGTTCAACAATAGATTAACCATTGCCTAGTATAATATCGAACATAACCAGTGTCGTTTTTCCATACTCGACCATACAAACAACGGGTTGTTAAGAACAGTCACCATACCAAAATATGCTGTTTTCCATATACATTTGGACAACATACTATTTAAGAACCATACAGATTATAGTGGCATGCATATTTTAGGTCTAGCGATGCATAAAATATTAGCTGGAGAAAAAAATCTCTTCCCCTTCACATTTCAATTCTATCGATTGATGAAATATTATTTTGCACTCGCCATCTTCTGAAGAATGCTTCGTTGACGCTAAGTGGACTGACACTTTATCCAATTGAGCTATCTCCGTAATATTGTTAGACGAGGATTTTTGACTATCTTAAACTACAGATTTTTGGAGCAGGGTAAACAGATATATGAATAACAAAGCCCACCACAGCAATATTAACCTCTGGCGTCAAAGGAAAATGTAGCATACAAATCTCCAATATAGGATAGACGGAAGATATTGGAAATGGTAACTAAAATTGGTATGGTAGTATAACAGTTCAATTATAATGGTGAAATATATCAGTAGTATTCCTAATATGGTGCGCATTATACGAATAGTTTGGAAATGGTTCCGAAGATTTCTGGAATGGTATTTATTTATACGGGACAGTATCCAAGCATCTTCTCAGTGAATTTCAAAATGATCCATCGAGGGATTCGAGAGAAATTGCAATTTGAAGTTTTATGACACGTTTCATAAGGCTACCAGCAAACACCCACGGGTTTGGTCCTATCTCTACAAACAAAAAAAATTGTCTACTTATTTAGTACATGGCATTCGAAAGATATAGTAATCAAGTATATCCCCTGCAAGTTTGAAAATATTTCATTGAAGGAATCGAAATTTATAACGGTTTGGATGTGGTATGCGGTCATAGATGGGTTTTCTACCAGACTTCAAGCGTGAATCCATGTTTGTCCATTGACTATTTACCTTACCTTACCATTTAATTACATAAATATAATGTATAAAAGGTGTTATTTATATGGTGCACTGCAAAATATGAAAATAGGGTTGTCTACCAAACGTTAAATATAATGTGAAAACTAAAAATAAAATGGAATGTTTACTTCAAAAGGCCATATTTCAATGGTTTGTTGACCGATTCTAATTATTTTTTTTTTCATTATTGAACAGGTAAACGTTTCATTGTTAATTTACATTAAGAAGAATATAAAACAGAGTCATCTACATCAATAAATAGGCGATATAGTTGATCTCAACTATATGTATTATCATTATTTAGTAAATATTTTTGTTTTAAAAATAGCTGCCTATCCATTTTTATATACTAGTTGATTGCAATTGCTGTATAAGCATCTGAATGTCAAATTCTCATGATAAGTTCAATTCGACAATAAAACTGACAATAGTTAGAGATATGAGCAGATGAACTTGTACTAATAACATCCCCTTTGACCAGTTTTAACATCTGTCAACCCAACCAGCGATTGTACAAAATTTCCAACAAAAACCGTATCATAACATAAATTGATCTGAATCAGCAAATACCCTCATATTTTTTAAATTTATGGTTTTATTTTTCCATCATTTGTAGTTTGCGTTCGTTGCATTCAACTAATGTATAGGTCATCGTTTTGAATACAAAGATATTCACTAAATAGTGATAATACATATAATTGAGGATAATTATGTTGTCTATTGTTTGAAGTAGACAACTCTATTTTATATTCTTAATGAAAATTAACGATGAAACGTCTACTTGTTCAATAATGAAAAAATAATTAGAATCGGTCAACAAACCATTGAAATATGGCCTTTTGAAGTAAACATTCCGACTTTTATCCATTCTTTTTAATTTACACATTATATTTAACGTTTGGTAGCCAACCCTATTTTCATATTTTTTCAGTGTGCCATATAAATAACAGCTTTTGTACATTATATTTATGTAACTAAATGGTCAGGTTTTCCTTTAAAAACCGCGGCACGTATAAACGATCTAAATAGTCAATGGACAAACATGGATTCACGCTTGAAGTCTGGTAGAAAACCCATCTATGACCGCATACCACATACAAACCGTTATAAATTTCGATTCCTTCAATGAAATATTTTAAAACTTGCAGGAGATATACTTGATTACTATATCTTTCGAATGTCATGTACTAAATAAGTAGACAAAAAAAATTTTGTTTGTAGAGATAGGACTAAACCCGTGGGTGTTTGCTGGTAGCCTTATGAAACGTGTCATAAAACTCCAAATTGCAATCCCTCGATGGATCATTTTGAAATTCACTGAGAAGATGCTTGGATACTGTATCTTTCGAATGCCGTATGACAAATTTATGGTCATTTTTCTGTCAATAACGATTTTAGGAACACCGTGATCTCAGCATGAAACGTTTGCTGCTGGTGGTGTAGCAAGAACTGCCTTTGTGTATATCTAGGGTGACCATATCAAGCGAGTAAAAAACCAGGACAGTTCAAAGGGAACTACCTACATCCATCACCTCTTAATCGATTGTGCCTGCTCCCTAGATTTTCGACAGGTAAAAAGTTCCAGGTTCTTGCAGGCAGAGCTACTGCAGTAATACATTTCTGGGCTCGGGCAGGCATAGCTCAGCCAAAAAGTCTCATGAGAATTCGATCACCGAGCTCTTTTCTTCAGATTTGTACACACACAGTTTTTGCTTCATAGCCATCAGGGAAGGCCACATAATGTTGTTGGGGAAATCGGCAATTATGAATTTAGCGGATGAAACGAAATCATCTGTGCATGACAGGCGAGGAGTTATCAACACTAAACACACGTCATTGAAGTAAGCTAGAAACGTAAACGGTCCCAAGTAACTCCCTACGCTATTCCTGATTTAAAAATAAGTACCTGACAATCTCTAATGACAACCATTATATCTCGATTTGAAATTAAGGATCGAAACATCTGCAAAAACTACCGTTGATTACAAATTTCTCAGTTTCTCTTTTAATTTTTTACAATAAGTAAAAATAATAAAATAAAATGCTAAGAATGTCGGTCTTTCAGATCTTGTTGACGCAGTTTGCTGCTGCGTGTTGAGATCCTTTTCCTTGGCGGTGAATCCGCTTGGGGTTCATTCAGTCTGCCTTCTCTCGCGTTATCGTTCCCGTCCATGTCATCATCGGTACTGCTTTCTTGCTGTTCACGATCAGATGTTCTTATTTGTTTCTTGTTCTTGCAGCTCGCTGTTGTAAATCCGTCTTCATCGGTATTTTCTTCTTTATTGGCGATGTTAGTTGTTGGTTTGGGAGCGGTTGTCGTGGTCGTTGTACCTGCATTATTGGTTAATTGGATCGTTGTTTTTGGTTTATCTGAAGGTGTCGCTGGCTCCTTGTTAGAGTTGGCTGTAGTAGATAAGTTTTGACTAGTTGCTTCGGCGCATGTTTTTCCGTAGTGGGCTGTATGGTTACAGAATTAGCATATTGGGATCTGCCTGGGATATGTGATTAGCGTTGTTTGCTTATAGGTTACGCCGTCCCTCGGTGATTTGCATTCGATAGTCATGTAAGAAGGTATTGGTTTAGTCACTCGCATCCTCACAATACGAACGGCGTTTGGAATGCCGATGAAAAAAATTCTCCAGGTGTCATTCGTAATGGATTCTACTTCTCGATATTGCGACATGATTTGTTTGATGTCATCTTTCTTAGTGCGCGAGAACAAATGGTGGATACGCACGTCCACCATGCCGTTTTCCATATGCACGGGGATCTTTATTCTGGTGTTATTAAATTTGACCTCGTGTTGCATGTTGTTCTTTGCAATTAAGTTTTCGGCCTGTGCTAAGCTTCTAAACGTGATCGAAACACAGTTTTAAACGTGATGTAGCTGAATGTACGTAACTTCAGCGAGATTAAGCTCCATTTTCACTTTTACTAATTGCTCCACTTCCTGAACTGTGGGTCTAACACGAGTTTTATTAAAGTTGATCGAAATCGTGTTATCCCGTAGCACGGGCACTTTTGTTTCATTTGGCAAACTCATTTCACTCCGCAACAATACAATATTGTTTGTGCACTGATACGATATGGACTGATTGTGCGATAGGCACCAATCAGCTTGTAGGTAGATTTGACTGTTTCACTTGTGCGGGATGTGAAGACAAACTGTTTCATCGCTATTGATAGCGACCAGTTTGGTCCACAACTGGAATCATTTCGATTTGTTCGACTGTCAAGTTTCCTTGTAAACGGACTACAGGTCATTAATATGCTATGTACATACGAACGGCTTGATCTTTTCCTTTTCAATTTTCACGTAAGAGAAGAAAGTTGTGAGTTTAAAAAAGACTGCGATCTGAACCTGAGGAAATAAAGCGAAGACTCAATAAAGAAAAATATTTTAGGCTTACAGGGCAAAAATCAGGACAAATCAAGCGTTTTCCTCGACTTCCCAGGACACCAGGACAGTCATTGAAAAACCAGGACATGTCCTGGGAAACCAGGACGTATGGTCACCCTATGTATATCCGAAAAAGCTAATCCTCCCAGAACTTTTTTACTGTCGAAGCTCTGCCTGCCAGACCCCAGAAATTTTTAACTGCCCGAAACATGCAGAAAATGCAATGTTGATTGAGAGGTAGCGTGGGGAATCCGTACTATTTCGACTGTCCTGATTTTTTTCTCGTCTGATATGGTCACCCTAGGAAACGTACAATTTTATTATAGGTTTCTACAGAGCGTCCCGCATCCGTCCTGAAAACATCTGGTCACTTTATTATTACCCTGTATTACCTGGGGGAAGCTTGCCGTATTTCCATTGCTCTATCGCCGATCTGATGTGCTCAGGCATTGTATTTATCGCTCATATGAGTAAATGCGCCCGGATAGTTTGCTACTGCGACAATAAAAACTCACATTTTCACACGAAAAGTTATTGGCACTCACACAACTTCTCCGGATAAATACAACGTGTTATTTCTCCGGATAAATAAAACAGCCGGAGAATGAGTGCATGAGTTGATCATGGTATCCTTCTTGCGTTCGCTGCTTCGTTGTCGTTATTCCAAAACACGAAAAAACAAGTCTATCATACTTCTTTGCCGCTTTTCTTTGCAATTAAGTGTATTTTTTGAAGTTTTAATTGATTTCCACGAAATTAAAATTTTATCACCTTCTCCGATGAGAAGGAAAAAGTCAAATAAATTTTATCCGGAAAATCATTCTCACGCTATTTGTGGAGACGGAGAATTTTGCGACTCATCTTATCTCGGAAAAGTTGGGCATCGGATAAGCTACTTCTCGCGTGAGTGAGAGAGAATTACAATGCCTGGTTAAGATAAACAATTGCCGGTCGAATCAACGTGAACATGATGTTGAGGCTTTATTATTGGAACTTCACCGAACTTTATTGTATGGTGTCTATATACAAAACATGAACCTAATAGTTATATTTCAGCCGCCACAACAAAACTATCTACTGTGAGTAGTTTTGTTCAACAAATAAATTAGCGCTCTCGTGACGACACCCGTTCGATCGGTTTCTGCTGCTTCGTCTTCATGCGAGTCGTTGACTCTATAAAAAACTTCGTTTTCAATCACATTTAACGCTTTTTTAACCAGTCCAGTGTTAGTACTGACGGAAGATTGATTGTTGTCCGCGGTAGACGTTAGCCTATCCGGGATGTAAAGAGGTTGCTCGGAGCTACTCTTCTTGTTCGTTAGATCGGCAAGAATTTTGGGCTTCCACGATGATTTAGATTCTGCAACACCGTATATTTTGAAATTCAAGCTATTACTATCTTTGATTACAAACCTAAATCTGCAACTACTCTTGCCATTTCCCGAATTTGCGTATCTTGTCGTTGCACCTGAAATATAAGTTCATTTATTGTAGCTTGAAGTTCAAGCTTCTCTTGAATAACCATTTCTTCCTTGTTGGCCTCTTTCCGCACTTGTCTGAAAAATAGATTAACGCAATTGTAACGAATTAATCGAACGATAGCAGTGCAATTTATTGCATTTTTGTTTCTGACAGGACAGTGCACTACACTGGTGTAGTCAGTACTACACTCAAACTAGAGTGTAATCAGTTTATCTCATTTTTGCACTACACCGCTGTTGCATCAAGAATAAAACGAAAACGCTTTTAGATAAGACAATTCTATACCGTTTATTCAAAACGTAATATCTAACAAATGTAAACAAACTGAGTTTATTATGCCAAATAAAAGCTAAGCATTGACTCTTTATCGTCCACAAATAATAGAGAAAAATGATAACTCTTTATATGTTAATTTAATCTTAAGTCAAAATGTCACATATAGTATACCAAAGCTTTGCTAGTATTTTGTAGATGTGATGTTTTGCGTCGTGATGTTTCTCCAAGTCGACTGTAGTTAGTATGTTTTTCCAATGCCAAACCTCATATTCGACGAGAACATTTCAAATGGGCCGATAAACAAAACTTAAACAATTCCGGTTAATACTTACTTCAAATGGACACTAACAAAGCTTTATAAATACTTTAAATAAGCCGATTCTGAAGCCTGGCTGTTGGCGAAATAATGGATTATCGAAAAGGCACATAAGCAAAATAACTTGTTTTGCTTATGTTCCCTTTCACTTCCTCTCAAAAATTAAATTCATATACACCAAACAACAAAACGGAAAAATTTGTTTATGGGCCCTTTTCTTAATGAAAAAGACTATACTTGAAAAGGGAACAAAAACATCGCAACACCAAGAAAGGGATCAAAATAAACGTCACATAATCATTTGCTGTGAACAAAAGGGCTCACCCGAACGCACTATAAGCTAACGCCTCGCCGAAAAGGGATTATGGGAGAGGGCACAAAACCAGTGCGATGTTTCAAAAGGGACCAAAACATTTATCTGCAAAAATCGTTCATGATACATTTTTTTTAATAAATCTGGTATATTATTCGGAAAAAATGGGTAATTTAACACGACATTGAGTTGTTTGGTCCTTAAATCAAGCTCCTGTTCATAAATGGGAATATAAAGTACGAGGTAATTTTTCATTTTCTCAATATTGTCGCGCTTATAATAAAATCTCTCATTGCGGGCGTCTGAAAGGCGCATCAAATATAGCCGCAGTTGCTCCGCAAGCAGATTTCAGTTGAGCTTTATTTTTCTGCCAGCTGTGTGCTTTTCGAAAGCTTCAAGGAAAAAGCTGCCTATAAATTTATATAGGCGGCTGTCACGCGCCTATCTCAATTGAGCTTTCATATAATCGCATATCGAGCGATTATCCTGCAAGGCACAATATGAGCATATTGTATATAATGCCTTATGAAATGTTGGAAAAAATATTGAACGTGTAAGGCCCGCTATAGCCTTCTGTGTGCTTTGTTAAATAAATTTGAAAGTTGCAAGGAAATTTTCGCACGCGATTTTCTCCGTTTGGTTTCTGTTAGATATGATGTAATGAAAAAACGCTCTAGAATTAACGAATTATACCTTTGATACTCCAACAAAAGTAATCCGGCGCCAATGGCAAAAATCACTATTTCGCCTAATAGATTTGCTCCCAGTTCAATAGCCATTGCTTCGTTAAGAACCGGTACATTGGTCGGTTTTCCTAGGTTCATAGCCCACATTTTTGTTTTGACCTCCATCCAGTTGTAGAACTGAGCCGGTGGCATACAGACGTATTTGCGAAAGAAGGGACTATTCTTGGCCCGTTGTTTAAGTAGAGTTGCAATGGGTTTTGAGATTTGCTTCATAGCAAGCACACCCAGTTTGGCGGCAGGAAACGCACCCACAACCATGGCACCGGTTTCGTTTTTCCTCGAATTGTTGCACGCCGACACCCGTCAATTATTTTTGAGGATACTGTTCAATGAAGCTCCATTTATGCAATACTTTTTGACACTGTCGGTAATGCAAATCCTAGGATAGGATCCGCCAGCTGGCTTCTTCTTACATTTTACTAATCCCTGTTGAAAACGACATACCCCCACTCGACCAATGTTGCCAAAATAGTTGTTTTGTTTCGGTCGTATATTTGTTCTGATTAAAATATTCTATATTATGTACCAATTTCATGCTTCTAGAAAAATCAAAGATTTAGTCTTTATATCCGCATTTAAACGATCATTACGTTTTTTTCCATCGGAATACAGCAAAACAAAATAATATATATTCGTTGTTGGACATTACGAAAAATATCCTCATGCCTCTTCATTTTTGTAAGTTGCGACTTCCGGGATAACTTTCTCCCTGTTTGCTCAGTACTTCCAATTTACTCGGTACTGGAACAAAGACAATTTTTACATAAAGTTCAAAATATTTTCATACTTACGCTACACAGCCTGTTGATTTCGAAAAGAGGCATTTCCGCATTATTCCGCACACAGAACAGAATCCACGATAACCGCGCTACCGGATCTCTCGGGAACTTCAGTTCTGGATAATATGTTTGATTTCGTCTGCCAAATAATGCCTGCACTTCATAATTACAGACGGATGTTATAGAAAGAAAGCGGTATCTCGAGAAAACAAAAAAATCAACACAGTTAACAATCGTCGTTTTATGTTTGATATCACAATATGACAACACTTCCAAGCAGCCCTTTAGTACTTTTAGTTTCCAAGCCGAAGGTTTGCCTATGTCACTTTCGTCCAATCACGAGCTGGTTCAGAATTGGTTCAAAAACAGAGGACAGAGCTGGCGGATCCTATCCTAGTGCAAATCTAAAGCGGACTATTGTCAATAAAAATATTGCAATCAGCGCTGCTTCAATCCGTCAATACTTGGGTGAAACAGTAGATACAGAACACTAGATTAGGATTGTCGCTGGTGTTCCCATTCAGCGATGCCATACACCGAGGAAAAAATACTATTGAAATCCATTGAGTTCTATGCGACCGGTCTCACGAACACTAATGAAGCTTCCTGGTTGAAAACAATCCCATTTACTTTTGCCGTCTTTGTTTATTATTTTCCACCAGCTTGTGATGTACACTGCAAATAATCCACATATTGAACTCAAGTGTTTAACACTTAATTTTGCCGCAACTATTTTAACACTTAGATCTTATGTGTTGGACACTTAATAACATACTTCCTTGAAACACGTTAATTCCAATAGATGCAACACATAAATTTCAAATGCATGGCACAATCAAATCAAATGTTTGACAAATGATTATTAAAGGCAATCCATATGGTAATCAACTGCATTAACTTGATTATTATACCATTTCTAATGAAAGACATGTGTATAAATAGTAATTTCTATATGGGGAGAACAATTTCTCGTATGAATACAGATTTAAAAACATTAGATATTTTAGTTTCATCAAATCTTTTGCTTTATTTGAATAAAAAATGCTTATAAACTTATAAACTACTTACAAATAGCAGACATCTTAAAACAAAATTTATTTCTCCACTGCTGAAGGTAACTCCATAATTTCGTCCATTTGAAAAGCTGAACGGCTGTATCCGAGTTTCCGCTAACACGATTATTCTTTGAAAAGGAAAAAAAAAGTAATTAATTTATAATCATATACTACATATCACTTACCATCCAAAATATGCGGTAGAAATACTGAATTATTAGTAATAGTTCTGCCTGGTTTCGCAAAGCCATGTGCTTCCAATTGATGTGGATGAGTGAACTTTTATTTAAGTGTTTCTACACTTAATGCTCCGCAGTTTGCGAAAACATGAATTTCATGGGCAAAACATTTTTGATTTAATATGCTGACACTTAAAATTGAAATGTGATGGCTGTCGACCACGCCATAGAGTGGAACATTTATTTTTCAAGTGTAATTTGATTGAAGGGCAAATTGAAAGCTATTGAATTTTCAATGTAACTTGGAACTTTAATCTTATATGTCGAATCTCTTCGAAAAAAAGTGTATACATCATTCAAAGTGATGGGCAAAACATTTATGATTCAATACACTACCTTCCAAAATTTAATTGCGATGGCACTTAATGTTGCCGCAATTGTCAAAAACATGGATTCCATGGGCAAATCATTTATGATTTAATACGCTGACACTTGAAATTTAAACGTGAAACATTCGATCATTTCAACGGGTGTTATATTTAATTTTCAAGTGTAATTTTATTAAAGGGCAAATGGAGAGTTCTTGAATTCTCAATGTGGCATGAAACTTAAAACTTATGTGTCTTCGAAAAAAAGTGTAGATTATTTACAATGCAGTATTTGTGTCATGTGGCGTGTACGTACAAGGGCCGTAGAAAAGTCTATAAGAACCACTTATGACTTGGCGCTACAAGTATTATAGGTATAGAATTCATAAGTCTGGCTTATGATTTAGAGGGGAAGTAGGCGATTGAGTCACTAACGAATTTCATAAGTCGGATATATGAATTTATTAAGACATTCTTATAGCTTTCATAGATTATACTTTTATTAGTCATTAAACCAAATATGACATTTAATTAAGAATTTTTATGAGGTTCATAAATATATCATATGCAGCTGGTTCAATAAATAAATATAATAACACAATTTTAATTTGTTTTGCTCGACATATATTTATTCTATAATAAGATTAAATTTACGTACATATTAATTTCTCCAGTATGAAAAAAAATCCTGCTTACAATCCCAATAGTTTCAGGAGTATCGGCTATGGCCAAGCTTCTATCATGTAACAAGATTGCCGACCGAGGTGCTGCAAAATATACACAAAAAATAAGGAATAAAATTTTGTTTTCAATAAACAAAAACAAACGCTTACCTTTATTCTTCACTTATTTTCAAACGAGCGCTAATTTGATGCCAGCTCCAAAAATGTTGTTTTGAACTAAGGCATTTTCACCATATTATTCCTTATAATAATCTTAACACATGCCTATGAATTCCATAAGGTAAAATTCATGTACTGTTTATGAAATACATAAGCGTCCTATGGAATCAAAATTGTGCAGGTTCATAAGTAGTAACTTATGAAAATCTTAAGAATTTTATCTTCAGTGTATGTGAAGACATGACATGTCTTCACTTTGAAGATATTTCGACATAGATCTTTCATTAGGGCTTAAATCGCAAATGTAAACAAACTGCGTTTTCGCTATTATGACATTATGCGACAAAAATACTACAAGATTGAGGTGAAAATTAGTTAAAATGGTTTTCAGTTCGATTTATAATTAAAGAAAACGAAACGGCGAAACATGCATTTTCTTCGAGATTTCGATTTAGACCCTTTTTATCATATAGAATATAAAGGCTAAACTTACATTTTTTGACAGAACCGGGCGTACGGTTGTTATTCACAAAATTATTCTTTAAACGGCGGTTCTATTATATAAATGATAAGCAATATCTACTATGATCATGTCTACTCGATAGTTGTTGCACATAAACATTCGAATATTTCGATATTTTCATGTAATTCGAAAAAAAGATGCACGCGCCCTTTCATTTACATTGGGTTTCTATGCGCCCATTTGCTGAGCCCTATTAAAAAGTATACTGTCAAGCTCGCCCATTTTCCCAGCCCTACCCAGCAAGACAGAGTCAGTTTAGCCCATTTACCGCGCCCTTCTGAAAATTATGTACCTGTGTAGCCCTTCCGCAAATGATGGTTACTGAAGGGCGAAATCACGACTGGGATGCAAATTGGGCGTAAGCATTTTTTTAGTTTCTACCCACTAAAAGCACATAGGAATTAAATTCTTTGTTATATTGTCATAAGGTTTAACCAAAGATGCTTCCGGAAAAACATGGTCATAAAGTAATTTATACCTACAATAAAAACTACATTTAGAAAAGCATCGCCGAATATTGAAACTGATTTTTCTCCATTTGAGTACATTACGACTTAGGCCCTAATGAAATATCTGTATCGATTTGAAAGGTTGTGAAGACGGGTTTTTCATTTTGAAGACAAATTTGTTTCGGTTGTCTGACCAATTTCTGGCAGAATTCTGGCTCAAAAGCTAAAACCGATTCAGAATCCTGGTCGGTAAGGACAAATGGAAATTTTTCATGAAATGTGAAGACATATGAAAAATATACATGGTATCCCTGTTCCCATTGTTTTCGTCTCGGAACATGTTTGTTTTGCTTTCGGTATATATCTGTCAAGGTATCGAAAATCTCTCTAGTAAAAGTCTTTGGTCCGCATTTTTGGTACACGCAGAAAAATATGGCCTGCTTGTAACCACAAACTGTTTAGTTGAACTTCAAATTAGTAAAATGCAGAGTTTACCTTTTTCAGTACAGGCACAGAGAACAGACATCCATGATCGAAAAAAAAATATTTAAAAAACGTGTGTAAACATTCGATTTAATATACGATAAACACTAGCGCCGCCAAACCAACCTATCCCAACTACCCGTCATTCCGAAATCGGTTCGAAATCCTGCATGGATTCAGTATGGAATCTTGCTCAAAGAAAATAACCGATTCCGACCCTATCGGTTGATGCATTTGAGCTGGAATTCATGCTGGAAGTCCGAACCGGTCCCGGACTAGTTTGACTGGGTAGAGGAATAACCGCTGTCAATCCTGTCGAGCTCAGTCACACAAAAACATGACGACAGTAGCGCACCTGGTTTGGATATCCCAACTACCTTCGAAACCGTTAGAGAATTTACACAAGTTGAATGCTGAAGATGGACGTCTGTTCTCTGTGATTAATCGTTGCTTCAACAACAGAATATTGTTGAACTAATCGTCA
Source organism: Topomyia yanbarensis (assembly GCF_030247195.1). NCBI lineage: Eukaryota > Metazoa > Arthropoda > Insecta > Diptera > Culicidae > Topomyia > Topomyia yanbarensis. Next base: position 77,788,257 of record NC_080670.1, read on the forward strand.
CAGAGAACAGACATCCATGAACGAACAAAAATATTTAAAAAAGCGTGTGTAAACATTTGAATTAATATACGAAAAACACTAGCGCCGCCACACCAACCTATCCCAACTATCCGTCAAATCGATTCCGGAACCGGTTCGAAATCCTGGATGGATTCAGCATGGAATCTTGCTCAAAGAAAACAACCTATTCCGACCCTATCGGTTGACGCATTTGAGCTGAAATTCATGCTGGAAGTCCGAATCGGTTCCGGACTAGTTTGACTGGGTAGAGGAATAACCGTTGTCAATTTTGTCGCACTCGGCCACAAAAAAAACATGACGACAGTAGCGCACCTGGTTTAGATATCCAAACCACCATCGAAACCGTTAGAGATTTTTCACAAGTTGAATGCTGAAGATGGACATCTGTTCTCTGTGTAATCGTGTTCACATCATTCGATCAATAACACAGTGTCGATCGTCTCAACCATTGTATTGTTGATTCAACCGATAATGTGATTAAAATCTAAAAACGTCAAAACTAGAATTTATTGTAGAAATAACAAAATTATGAATGGCATCAATTAATGAATATTATTAGCCCTGAGACAATAATAATTATTATTGAATTTGAACCAGAATATTGTTATATCTACACGCCGAAAAAAATAGTAAAAATAAACAAATTTTGGTTTTAAATAACAATTTTTCCGTTTGATATAGTGACAAACAAAATTCAGGTTTGATTTAATCAATACTGTTGGTTGAAATTACCAACAAATTCATTTGTTGGCTTTTCAGTTATTTCCACAAATATATCGTTTGAAACAACAAAATCATGATAAGTTTAACCAAACAAACAAGTTCGAAGAAACAAAAACAAATCTTTTGTATTAACCAAAGGAGAAAACAACTCAAATTTAGTTGAAATTAAACAAAGATTCTGTTGATTTTTAACAAAGGGATCAGTTAGATCTAACAATTTTATTTTGATTCAACAATGTTTCTATTTAAAATGTAAACAGAAGTATTTGTTGAACTACACCAAATACATGCTTTCGAAAAACGCCCATTTCAGTTTGAAACAGCCCTGTCAAAAAAAAAATGCGGACGAACATGGTCAGGCGATTTAAAAAGTTTGACGTTTGACTCAACTCGCCTGTGCTAATTGCCCCTCGGAACAAATGCAATTTGCAAATGCGATTTAAAGGCAATTTCAATACTTAGACAAATTTTCTGGCGGCTGAAATGGACTTGGTTGTTTTTCGCGCTTTTCAAACATGGCAGTTCATGTTTGGTTTAAGCTTAAAATTGTTTTTTGAGCAATTGGTGTGTTTTCATTTGCACTTTGTTTGTCTAGTGCACTTCATTTAGCCAAGTGAATGCGGAAAATTGTGGAATAGTGTGTATGTATAGTAGAACAGGATCTCTGAGCTAAAGTCTTAATGAACGTCAGATTGTGATAAGTTTTGAAGTGCAATACCAATTTCACCATTGATTCTTCCTATAATTTGGTGGTGATTACCTAGTATATTGGTAAGTATATGTGAGTAGATAATAAATCCGAAAATAAGCATTATTTTTAATTTTCATATTGGGCAATTAAGGGCGATAAAATGGCGCGTTCCGTGGGCGATTTGGAGACGATTTAAGGACGGCGAAAATGAAACAACGATAAACAAAACAGAATCGGTGAGGCGAATCTGCCTGCCATAACTGGAAGGAGTATAGCTGAATTCTGGCAGCGCCATTTTGATAATTTTGACAGCTGCCGGAATCCTGACGGATTTTTGCTGGCTGCCCGTTTTTCTTCCAAGCGGGAAATGTTGCAATTGATAATGAAACATATTTGTATGTTCCTGCAATCCAAGACGCTTCGACAAAATTAGCGAACTTTTGGCGAAAAAATTAGGGTATGGTGTTTCCAGCTTTACTAAAAAGTTTTGTTTTGAAAAGTTGTAGCTCAAAAGGTGGTTTAAAAATCAACCATGTATTCTTGTAACTTATTATTCAAAGTGTCTGGATAAATCTGGACAAATTCCTTGAAATCTGGATCAGACAAACAAAAATCTGTATGTCAGGATGAAGCTTAACCCATTCATGCCCATGTTGTTTGTGGACAACAACGTTTTTAAACAGCTATAACTTTTGATTGAGGCGAGATTTGCTCCCAAAAACAAGTAAGGCTCATTAATGTGATTATTGCCTTTAATTTGAGCATTAATAGTAACAAGGATCAGCTCTAGAACTGAAGTTATTGCAATTAGTCTGGTTGGATTCCGATGGAGCAGTGCTGCCAGGGACAGTTTACGTTGACGACGGAAAATGATTTTTTTATATATCTTCGTTATGGTGCAATATTATTGAAAACTGATAAAACTTATCAATTTAGACTGTAGTTGGTTACGTTTTCCACGTAATTGGACTATTGTAATTATTTTAGGAGAATTGTATTGAGCATTAGAAGGTAAAAATTGACAAGCTTCTAGCACTGCCATGGAAGCACCTCTCTTTATGAAAATAGGCTTTTCGTGTTTCTTGACCCCATAAAAATAGTTTTGAAACCCTACATGCACTAGAAAAAAGTTGGGCATGAAAGGGTTAATTGTCTGGAAGAATCCAGATAAATCTGGAAGGTTGGCACCCCTGGAATGGAGTCAGTATGGTTTCCAACTCAAATGCAACAGTCGATTCCGACTCAATCGGTTTCAGAATCGGTTGTTGCATTTGAGCTGGAATCCATACTGGGGCGACATTATGGAACCACCCTCTAAGAACGGTTGGTTTCAAAATTGTCCAATGAAGGACGTTCGTTGGACCAATTTGGACAACGTCCAAATAACCGTTCAACGAACGTCCATCGTTGGACCCGTGTTGAACGATTTTGAAACAATTTTTTGGACTTCTCAGTGGGCATTTCGAATCGAATTTTTCATACAAGCTTGCATACAATAAACCTTTCGTTTCGAGATGCATAATGTCACACGAGGGGCGACTCACTCTAGTATTTTCGATTCAGGCTAACGTATTGAGAGACGTATTTGTGTATTTTTCACGAAATGACATGTATTTTGTGTATTGATGAGTATTGGTTATTTCTTTCATAATTCTTACGTATTAGCGCATTACAAACGTATTTGTGTATTGTTCACGAAATGCAATGTATTATGCGTATTAGTGAATTGTTTCATAATTCTTATGGATTTGTGTACTAAAACGTACAATTGTATGCACGCATTGTATTTTTGTTGAATAATCAATTGAAACCGAATGTTACTGAATTTTGACGTTTAAATGTTATTGTAGAATGCAACTAGAATAATTTCATAAACGCAAATAATAAAATTAGTACAAATGGAATTACTAGTGACTTTTCAAGATTAACGAACAATTAAGCATTATGCCAAATTTTATTATTTAGAGAATTAGAATTTCTAATTAGACTTACCCAATGGTAATTTTTGAGCAACGCGGTATTATATTTAATCACTGCAGTATTATGTAAATTTATTTCAAAAATTGAGATGGTTCTCAGTAAAATTGAGATGCTCCTAAGTAAAATCAGCCGAAATTCCTACTGGTTGTACTAGACTCGGTTGTGTCACTAGAGCCTGAATTCTGGCAGAATCCAGCCGGAATTCCAACTGGACTTAGAGTTATGGCTGAACTCATTCCTGCAAGTTGATCGGATGCGACTCGTAATTCGGATTCTTGTGTTTTGTATTATTTTTTATTATTTTAATTATAGAGGTTTTAACCTTAGTGTCATTCGCCTCTTTTCTGGTTAGAGTAATCTCTTGTGGAAAAATCTCTAACCCTATGTGCGTGGTTGGGAATCGAACCCAGGTGAGCTGCGTACAATCTTGTGCTTTGCATTCTCAATTCATCGAGCGTTGGTTTCGATTCTATTCCCCCAACGAGTGTTGATTTATAATGCAACCTATATATCTAAACAAAATGATCAATCGCAATGTAAACTTCGAACTTGCAAGATTTTAGAGCTTCACTATTTAGGGTAAACATTAAACCATTGTTTATGTCGATAAAATGAGCGAATTCTTGATCAAAAATTTCCTACTGATGCTGGTAGGAAGTTTCGGATTTGCCTATGTTCACGTCCCCTGGGAGTATTTTCAAATGTACGGGATGTTTATTTCCATTAAAGATTATGTGATTGTTCCTCTGAATCAAACTAACAAGAATTCTGATTGATTTCTGCCTACTTGTCATTCTAATGATTCACCGATTCTGAGTCCGTTTGCTGGGAGTCCCAATTCCAAGAAAAGTAAACAATCTAGCTTGAAAAAAAACATACGCTATGTCATAATAAGAAATATACTGAATTAGTTTCATTTGGCATGAAATTAATGTAATATTTGAATGGCTTGTATCAACAGTGTATTATTTGACGAATTGGATTGTTATCGACGCATTGAAAAATATTTCCGGTACTAACGTATTTTTGTGTATTAGCGTATTTTCGACGTATTGAAAAATTCTTCCAGAAGTAACGTATTTTAGTGCATTAGTGTATTTTCGGCGTATTAAATGTATTAAGGTGTATTGAAGCATTTCTCGTGTATTTTTTCAATTGAATATTTTCAATTCACTTTGAATGGGGAGTGAATTGCCCCTCGATGTCACCCCTGGTTCCATTCAGGATTCCGAATCAAATTCCAAATGGTTTCACCGGGTAGTAGCGACATCTAGTGATAAATAGCTAATAGCTAAACTAAACAGCGCCACCTTTATTTCAGATATGTAAGCGTGCGAATTAAACCACCAAAATTTAACCACCATTTTTTTCAAATTCAAAGATGAATTAATTTTGATAAAACTAATAACACAGAGAACAGACGTCCATCTTCAGCATTCAACTTGTGTAAAATCTCTAACGGGTTCGAAGGTAGTTGGGATATCCAAGCCAGGTGCGCTACTGACGTCATGTTTTTGTGTGGCTGAGTTCGACAGAATTGACAGCGGTTATTCCTCTACCCAAACTAGTCCGGAACCGGTTCGGACTTCCAGCATGAATTCCAGCTCAAATGCATCAACCGATAGAATCAGAATCGGTTGTTTTCTTTGTGCAAGATTCCATACTGAATCCATGCAGGATTTCGAACCGATTCCGGAATGGATTTGACGGGTAGTTGGGATAGGTTGGTTTGGCGGCGCTGGTGTTTATCGTATATTAATTCAAATGTTTACACACGTTTTTTAAATATTTTTGGTCGATCATGGATGTCTGTTCTCTGTGATGTGACTGTCAATATATTTAAATTATGATAATATTTACTTACCCAGAGAGCATCCTTGACGTCAGTACAATTGTAGCACTAGCCCTGGCCTGTTACTGCGTTGTCAAGCCTGTGGAAATACAAATTTTACATTTAGTAAAGGAATTGTGCTTTTGCCTTGCTTGTCTTACTTACATGTATGCACAAGACAAATACGTACCGTGCATAGAATACACACACAAAATACACGATACATGCTGATTTGGTACTATGCAAGACCAACATAAAATCAAATTTTATTGAAGTAAAAATAATGTTGTTGGTTCAACAATAAAATAATGTATATTTAAAAATCGATGTGTTTTGAATCAATAATAGAGTGATGATTCAAATTAAAAAATCATTTTGTTGGTTTAAGCACAGAGAACAGACATCCATGATCGAACAAAAATATTTAAAAAACGTGAGTAACCGTTTGAATTAATATACTAAAAACACTAGCGCCGCCAAACCAACCTATCCCAACTATCCGTCAAATCGATTCCGGAACCGGTTCGAAATCCTGGATGGATTCTGCATGAAATCTAGCTCAAAGAAAACAACCGATTCCGACTCTATCAGTTGACGCATTTGAGCTGGAATTAATGCTGGAAGTCCGAATCGGTTCCGGACTAGTTTGACTGCCCACTGAGACGTCCAAATAATTGTTTCAAAATCGTTCAACACGGGTCGAACGATGGACGTTTGTTGAACTGTTATTTGGACGTTGTTCAAATTGGTCCAACGAACGTCATTCATTGGACGATTTTGAAACCAACCGTTCTTAGAGGGTGGGTAGAGGAATAACCGTTGTCAATTCTGTCGCACTCAGCCACAAAAAAACATGACGACAGTAGCGCACCTGTTTAGATATCCAAACTACCTTCGAAACCGTTAGAGATTTTACACAAGTTGAATGCTGAAGATGGACGTCTGTTCTCTGTGGTTTAAGCGTTTTAAATTTCGCTGCGTACCTCTAAAATATTTTGGCGGATGGATTTTTTGGTGGTTAGTTTCACCCAAGTAGGGATACCAGGTCTAGTTTTCAAATGTCTTCACAATTCATAAAAATGTCTTCATTTGTCTTCAACGGCCAGAATTCTGAATCGGTTAGATTTTCAGTTAGAATTCTACCAGAAATCAGTCAAACATCCGAACAAATTTGTCTTCAAAATGAAAAACACGTCTTCACAACATTTCAAATGTCTTCAAAATGAAGACAAATCTTCAAATCTGGCATCTCTGCACCCAAGTTCCGTCAATCCCATTCAGAGATGCCAGATTTGCAGACAAGTCTGCAAATTCGTAGACTTTTATGGCGATTTCGCTTGAACCTGAAACTGAGTCAGGTTCTAACCCCAACCGCTGTCAGTTCATACATTTTGACAGCAGTTGGGGTTAGGAACTGACTCAGTTTCGCCTCAAACGAAAACCACATTAGTTTAAGCTGCAGATTTTTTCGATGACGCAGATATTTGCTGATTTTTTAGTTTGGTTGCAGATATTTGCAGATTTTTTAGTTTGGTTGCAGATATTTACAGATTTTTGAATATAAAGGCTTTTGGTTACACTAGCTTTCCTGACATTTTTTGTTCTTCCCAGACTTTTAAAATTATTATTGCAGACATTTGAAAAAAGTACCTCTGATCCCATTTGAATTCTACGGAATCAATAGGTTTGTTCCTGTACCAGGAGAAACTGGAAGTACTCCGGAGCAAACAGGGAGAAAACCGTTCCTGTACTATCTTCTTTTCTTATTTCTTCTGGTGGCAAACCGGAGTGAAAAGGAGCAAGAATTTTTTGCTCCGGAGCAACAGGGAGTAACTTCCATGTACTGGAACAAACCTAATATCTTATGTGGTTTTTGTTTGAGGCGAAACTGAGTCAGTTCCTAACCCCAACTGCTGTCAAAATGTATGAACTGACAGCGGTTGGGGTTAGAACCTGACTCAGTTTCAGGTTCAAGCAAAATCGCCATTAGTATTGTCCTTACACGTTAAATATATCAATCAATAATTGGTTTATTGTCAGTATTTCTGCCCGTGTATAGGGTTAAAGCGAGCCTTTGAGTTCTTGTCGCCCGCTCTCACGAACACTACTGCAGCTTCCTGGTTGAAAACAATCCCATTTGATTTTGCCGTCTTTGTTTATTATTTTCCACCAGCTAGTGATGTAGTGTTTGTGTCATGTGACGTGTACGTACATGAGCCGTAGAAAAGTCTTTACACGTTCAATATTTTTGTGCTAGGGTGACCATACGTCCTGGTTTCCCAGGACATGTCCTGGTTTTTCACTGACTGTCCTGGTGTCCTGGGAAGTCGAGGCAAAAGCTTGATTTGTCCTTGTTTTTCTCCTGCAAGCCTAATAACAGGTGTTCAATAAAAATGAGTTTTTTCAGTCATGTAGTTGAAAAACAAAACAAAAATTCTTCAACGAATTCAGAATTTTTTGTTAAAAACATAATGTTTATTCTTAAAAAAAACGTGAATGAATTTTGGAGAAAGGGCCCTGGTCAGCCGTACGACGCAACTTAGTCGCGATGCTCTCACAAGAGCACTGGACGGCACTGACGTCCTTCTTCCGGATACAATTCCGGATCCTGGTGGTCAATTGCTTCGTATCCTTGACTCGTCAATTATTTTTATACACTAAAACACGGAGGGAGCCGAAAAAAAACCCAATGGGACCGCACTGGAGCAAGTTAGTCGGGTTTCTTTCTTTCGACACGTAAGGTATCTTTTTCTGCTCAGCGTCTTCTTGGCGTAATGGGAAGACGTCTTGTCCGGCCAGAAGACGTACTTCCCAACAGTATGATGCTCCTTTAAAAGCGGCAGAATTTTCTCAAGACACTCCTGGTACACTTGTTGATTGATGGCCAGACCGCTCGGCTTGAACCACGGGTTTGAAATCCCTCTGTCCGATATGGCGATGTACCGCATAACATGTCTTTTAAAATTATCCTTAAACTTATATTTTACTTAGGGGTGTGTGGCCGACTTGTCGCTGGAATAGTAGCTGTCATTTCCTGGAAGGTGCTATCTGCTCGTCCGTGTCATCGGGGGCCAGAGTCTTCTTCCGACAGATGATGTCCTCCATCTTGAGAGCTCGGTGAATCAAGGCCGGCATCACACAAACTCGTTTCACCCTTGTTGTCGAACAGCTTTTTCAACGCTGCCAGGATCTGGTAAACTGTACTCACGGGCACGTTTTCGTCTCGAAAGTGGTCTACCGTAACCGTACAACCGCACAACACGCTCGCGGAGTGCTTGCTGTTTCGACGCCATCTTCGATTGAACTGACAGCACCCAGAAGCATGTCTCCCATTTATAGGGAGTACAGAAAGCAATTCTCTTGGAGAGAAAATAATTTACGCTCTTTTCTTTAATTACAGAAAGGTATTGAAATCATTCTCATTTATTATTGAACACCCGTTATATTTCAAATTATTGAGTTTTCGCTTTATTCACTCTGCTCCAGAGTACGACAAACAAAGCTTAATACACTCGAATCTCTCAATTGTACCATCCGATACCTTTTTTAATCTCTCGATAGTACCTCGTTATTACTTTTTCCAACTTACTTTGTTTACATGGAAATTGAAAAGAGAAAGAGGCGTTCGTATGTACGTAACATATGAATGAGCTGTAATCTGTTTGCAACAACATTTGGCCATCGAACCGATTCCAGTTGTGGACCAAATTGTGGCCGCTATCAATGTCGATGAAACAATGATTCCGGGATCGGAAAAATTTCCTTTAGTACCTACCTCTAGGTAGACACATCGAAGTTTTGGCGATACTGCTTCTTCTAGAGTTCTCTTGCAAGTGGCAGTTTTTCGTTTTACTGGAAATCCATTTCATAAAAAGAAAAATGGCAAAACAACAATAACTGTCGTGGAATAACCTTATTGAGCGCTCTCTCGAGCTGGTAATTATGGAACCCCTTTAGGATCAACACCAGTTCCTAATCAGTCTACTTTTCCATCTCAATCGGATCGCAAGCTATAATCGCGCTGCTTGTTAACAGTGCAGTGAATCAAACGAACGTTTCTACATATAGTCTGATGTCTATATGTACCGCGCCAGCAAAGCAATCGAAAAATAACAGTTGTCCCAAGCCAGTGTGGAAAATAATGCGCTGCGTTACTTTCATTGATGCGGTATCGATCGTTTATTTAAAAATGATTGAAACTCAGCAGCAAAATTTGAACAATCTTCGATACAATACAGTCACAGAGAACAGACATCCATGATCGAACAAAAATGTTTAAAAAACGTGTGTAAACATTTGAATTAATATACGATAAACACTAGCGCCGCCACACCAACCTATCCCAACTATCCGTTAAATCCATTCCGGAAGCGGTTCGAAATCCTGAATGGATTCAGTATGGAATCTTGCTCAAAGAAAACAACCGATTCCGACTCTATCGGTTGATGCATTTGAGCTAGAATTCATGCTGGAAGTCCAAACCGGTTCCAAACTAGTTTGACTGGGTAGAAGAATAACCGCTGCCAATTCTGTCGAACTCAGCCACAAAAAAACTTAACGACAGTAGCGCACCTGGTTTGGATATCCCAACTACCTTCGAAACCGTTAGAGATTTTACACAAGTCGAATGATGAAGATGGACGTCTGTTCTCTGTGATACAGTGGTCGTTTGTCCAATCCGCCCTTGTGTTTGCGAAGTGGAACAATTTATAAAGGCGCATACTCGTAATGCGGTACTGATAGCATTCAAAACTTTGGCCATGGCGAAAAGTTTGGCTATGGGAAACAACATGCAACACGTCGTTGCACATGACAATGTTAGAATCAAGATACCCGTTTAGATTGACGATGATTAGACCGGTGTACATCTGCACGATCTATCCCCGCGTTCAACCAATAAATTCACTATTGATGTCGAAGTACGTAACGGTGAAAGTTTGAAACCTGGAGAAACTTTTTTCCAGGTATATCCAATGGTATTCATATCGTGAGAATACGAGTTACGTAACCTATTCCTTCACACCTGAACATTCAATACGAAATAGAAGGTCCAAGCAAATCTCAAATCACGCTGTACACATATGAAGGACAGATCCCTACGTGCCAAGCCATGTGCGAAAGCCTCTAATGAAACAACATCAACTGCGAGCAAACCCAACAACATTAACTAAATCACCAACAACCGAAGTTGCAACTCAGCCACCAACGAATGCTGGAACAACAGAATCTACACACAGCGTGTTCGATCATTGTGACGCTTCTTACCAATCAACTGCCAGCACCCCCGACAATAAAGTAAATGGCAAAAAATATGGATAAACGATCGTGACCCGTTGGTCCCACAAACGATTCGAATCAGGTAATCGTGAAAGCCCATACAACATCAAGAGGACAGCATGGACGAAAACGATAAACCGAGTGAAAGCGGACTAAGTGATTTACATGGCTTCGCGCATGGGCATGGCTACTTGGGACCGTTGATGTTTCTGTTTTGCTTCAATGACGTGTATTTAGTGCTGAAAACTCCTCGCCTGTTCCTGCACAGACGATCTCATAATAATTCGTCTCATTTGCTCAATTGAGGATTTCCGATTTCTCCAACAACAGCATGAAACTTTCGCTGGTGGTGGTGTAGCAAGAACTTCCCGTGTGTGTGTAAATCCTAAAAAGCACGGTGATCGAATTCTCAACAAAAAAAAATCTGGGTGAGCTCTTCCTCCCAGACCCACAGAGATTTTTTACTGCCAAAGCTCTGCCTGCCCGACCCAAGATCTTTGTAACTGCCGAAAACCTGTGGAGAAGGCACAGTCGATTGATAGGTAACGGGGCGCCTGTCCTAGTTTTTTACTCGCCTCATATGGTCACCCTATTTTTGTCAATACTAGACATTGAATCAACGATATTGTCGGACGTCGCACCCCTCGGAGTAACGTCAGAATAAGTAAAGAAGAAATAATCAGCTGATCAGAAACGTCTCATGGATTGCCTAATTCCAATAAAAATATTGTCAAGACTGCTTCAATACGTCAATTCCATTTGAATTCTACGGAATCAATAATTTCAAAAAGTCCTTACATGATCAATAATGTAATGTAATAATTTTTTTTTCATAAAACGTTTATTTGACACGGCATTTGAAAAAGCTTTTTACGCCGGGTTTTTTTACATAACATGTTACAAAAGTTCTTAAGACTATCACGTTATAATGAAAATTCACTTTCTAATGCTAACACTGAGGATAATCATCATTTTGAATATTTTTATTTATACTCTATTTTCTCGAATTTCATTGTAAACCTATTGATAGTTTTTCTGTAATCTTTGTTTATTTTTTTTTTAATTTATATCGTTTTATCTAACTTAACTAACTGCGAAGAAATCTAAATCGTTTGTGGGTAGCAAGGGAAAAAAGCTAGAAACGTTGTGGGGATAATTATATTTGAATATTTATTGTTTTCAGGAAATGATAAATATGGCCCATGTATGTAAGATCTCGTAAAGCGAGGTTATCACGAACAGGAACATAGGGTGGTTTTCTTCTGGCTCGTAAGGAGTCTTTTAATTGGGATCTGGCTTCACGATATTCAGTGCAAGACCAAACAACATGTTCAATGTCTTCGTAACCCTCTCCGCAAACACACTGATTATCTTCTGCGATCCCAATACGGCGGAGATGATTTATTTGTTAATTTAGTTAAGTATTCTCGTATCTTCTTCAAAAAGAACGGAGTGTGATTATCAAGCTTTAAAGAGCGTAGTGCCTTAATTGTGCGGAGGCTATCTGTGAGGATAAAATAATGGCTCGGAAGTAAAGTATCAATGATGTCCAGACTATAGTGAACTGCAGCTAGTTCGGTTGTGTAAACAGAGGCAGGTTCTGCAAGCTTGAAAGAGATCGAGGTGTTATTGTTGAAAATACCGAAGCCAGTTGCCTCGTTGATTCGTGACCCATCAGTGTAGAACATTTTATGGCAGTCAATGTGTTGGTATTTACTTATGAATATTTTAGGGATCTCCAGAGAGCGCAGGTGATCCGGGATTCCAGGAATTTCCTCTTACATGGACGTGTCGAAAAATAAAGTGGAATCGGGAGTATCTAGTCTATTAACACATGTCATAACATAACTAGAAGGCGTTATTTCTTGTGACATGTGATTGAAATACACTGTCATGAATCTGGTTTGGGATTGAAGCTCGACAAGTCTTTCAAAATTTTCAATTACCAGTGGATTCATAACCTCACATCATATAAGTAAACGAGAGGAGAGATCCCAGAATCGATCTTTTAAGGGAAGAACTCCAGCTAGTACTTCAAGACTCATCGTATGTGTCGATTGCATGGAACCTAAGGCGATTCGTAAACAACGATACTGTATTCGTGCCAATTTAATTATGTGAGTGTTTGCAGCTGAACGAAAACAGAAGCACCCATATTCCATTACTGAAAGTATCGTTGTTTGATACAATCTTATCACGTAACTTGGATGAGCACCCCACCAAGATCCGGTTATTGTTCGGAGAAAATTTATCCTTTGTTGGCACTTCTTTATCAGACACCTAATGTGGCCTCCCCATGTACCTTTAGAATCGAACCAAATTCCGAGATATTTAAAGGTCATGACTTGGGCTATCGTTCTACCAACCAACTGAAGCTGAAGCTGAGCTGGATCACGCTTCCTTGAAAAAACAACCAACTCTGTTTTCTCCGTAGAGAAATCGATGCCTAGCTTCAAAGCCCAACTTGATAAATTATGCAAGCTATCTTGTAGTGGTTGTTGTAAATTTATGGCTTTTGGTCCTGTAACAGAAACCACGCCATCATCTGCAAGTTGCCTTAGTGTGCATGGGCTGACAATACAATTATCAATGTCATTCACGTAAAAATTGTAGAGAAGGAGGCTTAAACAAGAACCTTGTGGCAGGCCCATGTAACTTATTCTGAATGTTGCCAATTCGCCATATGAAAAATGCATGTGCTTTTCTGATAATAAGTTGTATAAATAATTATTTAATATTGGTGAAAGACCACATTGATGTAGTTTCTCTGAGAGAACATCAATGGAAACAGAGTCGAATGCTCCTTTTATGTCTAAGAACACAGATGCCATTTGTTCTTTTTTTTTTGCGCAAGCTAGTTGGATTTCTGACGAAAGTAGCGCCAGACAATCATTCGTTCCCTTTCCCCTCCGAAAACCAAACTGGGTATCTGATAGCAAGCCGTTTGCCTCAACCCAATTGTCGAGACGTCGTAGTATAATTTTTTCCAACAATTTCCTGATGCAGGATAGCATTGCAATCGGTCGATACGAGTTATGGTCGGAGGCTGGTTTTCCCGTTTTTGGAATGGCGATAACTCTCACTTGTCTCCAGTCACGCGGGACAATGTTCTGCTCAAGAAACTTGTTGAATAAATTCAACAAGGGTCTTTTTGCTAGGTCAGGCAGATTCTTCACCAAGTTGAATTTAATTCTGTCTGGACCCGGAGCATTATTGTAGCAATTGAGTGCAATTGAAAATTCCATCATTATCAAAGGCGAATCTATGGAATCGTTACTTGTGGGAGCATCGCGAATGATTTTCTGCGTAGGAGCAGAATCTGGACAAACTTTCTTGGCAAAATTAAATATCCAGCGATTCGAAAAATCTACGCTTTCATTAGTTACGTTTCGATTCCTCATTCTTCTGGCTGTGTTCCAAAGAGTACTCATTGATGTTTCTCTTGACAAGCCATCAACGAAGCGTCTCCAATAACTAGACTTTTTGGCAGGACGGAGACTGTCAAATTTGTTTTGCAAAATCGAATAATTTTCAAAGTTCTCACGTGTACACCCTTTCCGTTTCATAATTTCTTTGTAAGCAACTTGTTTAGCTTCATATACATCCGAGCACTCTTTGTCCCACCAGGGATTAGGAGGCCGGCTATTCATTGTCATGCCAGGATTGCATTTCGTTTGGGTTTGTTCTGCTGCTTCAATAATCAAGCCCGCTAGAAATTCATATTCTTCGGTAGGTGGTAGCTCTTCCTTCGAAACAAAAGAAGTGGAAATTAAAGATTGGTATTTTTTCCAATCAATATTTCGTGTCAAGTCATAAGGGACATTGATTGAATTCGTGAGGCCTAATTCACTGTTAATTGAAATAACGACTGGCAAATGATCGCTACCGTGAGGATCAGGTACAACCTTCCACGTGCAATCTAACCGAAGTGATGTCGAGCATAGAGATAGATCTAATACACTTGGTCGTGCGGGTGGTCTGGGGATGCGTGTTATTTCGCCTGTATTTAAAACTGTCATATTGAGCTCGTCACAAACATTGTATATCAAAGAGGATCGATTATCATTGTAGAGGGAACCCCACAATACTCCGTGCGAGTTGAAGTCTCCCAGTATCAGCCGCGGAGCAGCCATGGATTCCACTACCTCAAAAATCTGACGTTGTCCAATTTGAGCTTTGGGAGGTATATATAGAAGCGATAGACATGTCTTTGCCTTTAATGTTCGTTTGGACAGCTACAGCCTCAATGCCTGCGAACAAGGGGATGTTAATTCTATAGACAGAATAGCACTTTTTAATTCCTAGAAGCACTCCTCCATACGGGGTGTCTCGGTCTAGGCGAATAATGTTGAAATCATTTAAGTTGAAAGTAATGTTTGAGGTAAGCCATGTTTCACATAAAGCAAAAGCATCGCATTTCAAATTATGCAGCAAAATTTTTAAGGAGTCAATTTTAGGTATGATACTTCTGCAATTCCACTGTAAAACAGTGATGGAATCTTTCACTGGAGGAGGTGAATTACAATCGCTGCAAGGATGGGCCATTGAGCAATCAGCTGCTCTAAAAATGTTCTAATTGTTGGGAGGAACGCTGAAAGTATACTTTTAGCGGTTCAGAAATTGATCAATAATTGGTTTCTTGTTAATAAACCTGCTCGTGTAGGGTTCGCTTATGTGTATGCCGGTCAAACCATTTGGAACCCCGAATGCAGTCAGTATGAATTCCAGCTCAAATGCAATAACCGATTGCGAAACCGATTGAGTCGGAATCGGTTGTTGCATTTGAATTGGAACCCTCTAAGAACGGTTGGTTTCAAAATCGTCCAATGACGGACGTTCGTTGGACCAATTTGGACAATGTCCAAATAACCGTTCAACGAACGTCCATCGTTGGACCCGTGTTGAACGATTTTGAAACAAATTTTTGGACGTCTCAGTGGGAAACCATACTCTCGGGCAAATTGACTAGCAAAATCCATTAAATTTGCCTTATGAAACCATAAAAAATACAAAAACTTGATTTCATAAGTCGCTTATACTTTTCATGCGATTTTTATGGTTTTCATAATAGAACAATATGATTTATCAATGAAGTAAATATAATTTTCATTGCAGAGCCTTATGATTTTCATAGCTGTCACAAATGGGAAAAGTAAGGGTAATCTATTGAAAAATAAAATGGCGATCATCGTGTTGTGCAAGCCTTCGTTATGGGCAGGTTCATGCTTTCCTTTTATTTCAGAGTATCTCCGTGGTGTGGGGAAGAAAAATATTGAAAAAAGTTTTCCGAATAGGGTTACTGCGCCCTAATTCTTCTTAACACCTCTATTCATCCCACCCATGCGAACACATTAGTTAGAGCAGTGTCTTCTATCTCTATTCAACGCATTAGCTCAAATGGTGAGATTAATAAGGGTGCGTTGTACTCGACTTTTCGCTTCGCTCTAACGCTGTATTTTACATTTTCCAAGCCAGATTTTTTATTGATCTGCTTCAGAACAAAGCAAAAATGTTGATACCTAATGCAGTCAGTAATTTAAAGGAATGCTAGAAACGGTACGAAATCGCCGGGTGGGATGCGCCTCACGTGCGAAGAATTTATGCAACTGTATCGGATCCTACTGCTTAAGGCTGATCAGTTCGCAGAAGGACGTGTATGACTTTATGAATAAGCAGCGAATGATGGATCTCAATAGTAGCATGTCTGTAATAACCTACGTACTTGGAACTATTGAGAACCAGAGCTACAAGTCCAAAGCCCTGGTAAAGGAGGATGGTTGTGATGATCTGGGCCGCGGTCACCACGTAAAGCAAAATAGGTCATAACCCCAAGTCCAAGGCGTGAAGCGACCCGTGCCGAGGGATGAGTGACCGAGGGGGTGAAAAAGAAGCTCGATCGTTAACGGAGCCTGTGGGGTACCTGGGCAACCCCCACAGTAAGCGTCCCTTGCCACGTTACTGCGGAGCTCTGGCGTGGCGGACTTTTCTTTCTCGCGCGACTCGTGGGATCAATGAGCGATGTGAAAAACAAAAACAAACAAACAGAGGTGCCGAACCCCTTTGCAAAAGGTGGTTTGATGAGGTCTCCCCTCAGTGGGGAGAGTAGTGGAGCGACGAGGGCTGTATCCGACAGCACCAGCGACCCCCAGCAGTGGTAGAAAATAGCCCTACCAACGCGATGGACGGGCCACTATCCGCGATGCGTAAAATGGAGCAGCTCGATACTATAATCGAGTTCACTAACGCGAAGCAAAATATCAACAAGGAGCTGAAACAGAGCCTGCTGGTGCTCTGTTTCAGCTCCTCCGGAAGGCTGTTCGTGTCGCAAGACAGGAACAGCAGGCTTACGCCAAGAAGGTGGAGTGTGGAGAAAAGTCGGACAGAGGAACCCAGACAGTGGCCTCCAAGAGGGAGGGAAGGGAGAAGGCCGACATAGGTGCCCAGACAAAGGCCTTCCCCTTCCCCTTCTATGGAGCAGCGAAGTCGCTCGAAGCGGCGGCTGAGTTCCCCTCGAAGGGTAAGGGCAAGGGCAAGCGCAAGACGGCGTCGAACGCGAAGCGCCCTAGGAAGTCACCAGGCGATGGTGCAAAAACCAACACCATACGGTGTGTAACCGTCACGGCCAAACGCCGTTTGGTCGAGGTAAACCGGGGCGCAAATGACCCCGCCGGACAGGAAGAAGGCACCAGCAACTCGGCGCAACCGGGGTAGGGAGGTGTAAACCCGTGGACCCTGGTCACTAAGAGGAAGCCGACACCGACACCGGATGCACCGCGGCTCGCGAAGAAGGCCAAGGACAGAGGCGAGGCCTTGTGGTTAAAAACCGACAAGGACAAATACGCCGACGTCCTAAAGTCGATGAGGGCGGCCGAACGCCTCTCGACCCCCGGGCAAGACGTGCGCAGCGTGAGACGCACCAATACAGGCGAAATGCTTTTGGTGCTGAAGCGAGGCGCACAATCCAGTACTGTCTATAGGCCCCAAGAGGTCCTGGGTGAAGGCGCCCAGGTCAGGTCGCTAGGGGCGGAAATGACTCTCCAGTGTAAGCATCTGGACGAGTTCACGACCGCAGACGACGTCGTCGTCGATAACTCCGCTAGCGAATGACGGATCTCAATAGTCCAAAGCCCTGGTAAAGGAGGATGGTTGTGATGATCTGGGCCGCAGTCACCACGTAAAGCAAGATAGGTCATAACCCCAATTCCAAGGCGTGAAGCGACCCGTGCCAAGGGATGAGTGATCGACGGGGTGAAAAAGATGCTCGATCGTTAAAGGGGCCTGTGGGGTACCTGGGCAACCCCCACAGTAAGCGTCCCTTACCACGTTAATGCGGAGCTCTGGCGTGGCGGACATTTATTCTCGCGCTACTCGTGGTTACAAACATGGAGATAAACAAAAACAAAACAAATAAACAAATGGAGGTGCCAAACCGCTTTGCTAGAGGTGGTTTGGCGAGGTCTCCCCCCCGTGGGGAGAGTAGTGGAGCGACGAGTGCTGCATCTGATAGCACCAGTGACCCCCCAGCAGTGGTAGGAAATAGCCCTACCAACGCACTGGACGGGCCACTATCTGCGATGCGCAAAGTGGTGGAGCAGCTCGATTCAATAATCGAGTTCACTAGCGCAAAGCAAAACATAAGCAAGGAGTTGAAGCAGAGCCTCCTGGTGCTCCGGAAAGCTGTTCGTGTCGCAAGACAGGAACAGCAGGCTTACGCCAAGAGGGTGGAATGTCCGGAGAAGTCCGACAGAGAAACCCAGACAGTGGCCTCCAAGAGGGAGGGAAGAGAGAAGGTCGATACAGTGTAAGGGGGATTCTGGTAGGGCCTCTAAATACCCGGCTTATGCGCCAGACGACGAAGTCGTCTGCCGGGATTACAGATCAGTTTGCCCTGGCTAGCTTTAATTCCTAACCCTACCGCAGAATCCACCTCCAGTTCCTCTCCAACTCCAAAGTTCCCAATACCTATTCCTACCAGTCTTTACGAATATTCCCAAAAACTTCCAAAATAATGAAATTCAAATTATCTTGCTTTTAAACAGTCTAGAGAAACTTTTTATTTAAACCCTTTTATTTTTGATTGCAATTTTCGTCTACTTTAATATCATTTCAGAGTTTATTTTCCTGTTTCTCTCCTATCGCTATCCTACCTTCGTGACGTCATCTAACCTTGGTTTCTTAATTTCTCCCGAACTATGCGGGGCCTAATCTCTCTCACTTCTTCCCCTACTTTACAATTTCCAATTCCCTACTCTCAACGAGCACTATGAAAGTTCGTATGTATGGTTGTGGTTGGTCGTACTTACAGGCACTGGAACGGTTACCTGGTTCGCACTCGAGTGGTGAATATTCCAATGGTTTCGGCTCACCGTCGGGTGCTGATGGATTCGCTGCCCACCGGCGATGCTACGATGTGCGACAAGGCGTTCGTTGTAGGCCACCCGGTGAGTGGGTGGTAAATTGCACCGTATCGATGCTCGACGGACGATGCTGTGTTCACTGTGGGCCACCAGTGGGTGGTGGCAAAGCGTGCTGCTTCGGTTCGCCCACGGACGATTTGTACGGCGGTCGATGCGGGCCACCAATGGATAGTGGCGAAGCGTACTGCTTTGGTTTCACTGTTGCTGATGCTGCGGTTGGATGATTTCGAGCAGTGCGAAGCGGAACTGATGCTCTTCGCTGCGGCGGGGTCGGCGTTTGACAGCCGGTGCACTGCGGGCGGTGATGGCGTGCACCAAGGGTTGCACACGTGGTCGCACGACGAGAACGCGGTACAGGGTCGCTTCTGGGCTGTTAGCTGCGTGAGTAGCAGGCGAATCTCTCTGGCGTTGGGGAAAATCTTTCCCTTTGAACACGACTCGCTTTCGTGGCAACCGGTAATGGCGGGTGGTGCCGCGAGGCCGAGATTTTTATTGCAGCCAACGCACTCCAGTTGTGCCAATAGTAGCACGCAGCCACGAGGCGATTGTCACATCCGGGGGATTGCCAAGAATACCCGAGGTTACTGCACTCACCGAAAATAGCGGATGTATTCCACTGTCGTCCTGTTGGATGGAGCAGAGCCCGGTCGGTGTTGAGCGTCGACTTGCACTCCGGTGCTTGGTCGATCCTTAGACCAACACTAAATATATAGAAAGCCCAACGATGTCGGCCACCAACATGGAAGCTGTGGAACAACCAAATTAGCATACGAACTTTTGTCTTGTTTTTATCACATTTACCTGACGCTAGTTCTATTTTTTCTACTCTAGCCTTTGTAATTATTCCTCGATTCACTCACTCTCGATCTATAGTAAATAATTCCTATAGCAAATGATAATTAATTATACTATTTTTTTCTGAACAGTTAAAATTACTCACAATTCAAATATAGTCCATTGTTTTAATCACTCCCGACTTTTTTCTAATTCACCAAGAGAAGAAACTCTGTAAATCTCGGCTACTGGTAAAAGCCAACTTCAATTTATATTATGTTCATTACTACGGTCTAAATAATTAGTTTTCACTACACTGTTTTTAATGTTGTTCACTCGGCGGTTCGTAAGGGAAAGAGTCGATCGATCGTGAACTGCGATCTACAGACCTACATTTCCACTGGACTCAATTTCCCCTTGCACTGATTTCCGGTTTTATTATGTTTCCGGTTTCTTGAATTATTTTTACTACGTTATAATTTTTTCTAGAAAAATGGTTTCCGGTACAAAAGGTTGATATCAGTTTTCCCCCGTTTCTCCCACATTACCCTTACGCGAAAATTTATATTTGCGATTCGAGCACTGTCCTCCACGTTGCATACGTGTAGCCTAAATCTACTTAAAACTATTGCTTCTATGAAACGACTATGAACTCGTTTCAACAGATACTCAGACAGTGGCCTTCACCTTCTATGGAGCAGCCATGTCGCTCGAAGCGGCGGCCGAGCTCCCCTCGAAGGGAAAAGGCAAGGGCAATCGCAAGACGGTGTCGAACGCGAAGCGCCCTAGGAAGTCGCCAGGCGAGGGTGCAAAAACCGACACCACACGGCGTGCAACCGTCACGGCAAAACGCCGTTTGGCCGAGGTAAGCGAGGGCGAGAGTGACCTCGCTGGGCAGAGCGATGGTACCAGCAACCCGGCGTAACCGGGGCAGGGGGGCGTAAACCCCTGGACGCTGGTCACCAAGAAGAAGCCGGCACCGACACCGGAGGTACCGCGGCCCTCGAAGAAGGCCAAGGACAGAGGCGAGGCCTTGTGGTTAAAAACCGACAAGGACAAATACGCCGACGTCCTAAAGTCGATGAAGGCGGCCGAAAGCCTCTCGGCCCTTGGGCAAGATGTGCGTAGCGTGAGACACAATGGACCAACACGGGAAAATGCTTCTGGTGCTGAAGCGAGGCGCACAATCTAGTGCGGTGTACAAGGCCTTGGCCCAAGAAGTCCTTGGTGAAGGCGCCCAGGTCAGGTCGCTAGGGGCGGAAATGACTCTCCAGTGCAAGCATCTGGACGAGTTCACGACCGCAGAAGATGTCGTCGCAGCTGTTAAAGAGCAATGCGACGTGACAATCGAGCGGGCCTCTGTATGTTTTAGAGAGGGATCCTCTGGCACCCAAGTAGCCTACCTCAGGCTACTGAAGGCGGATGCCAAAAAGGTAACCGAGAAAGGGAAGCTGAAGATCGGCTGGTCGGTATGCCCAATTAGCATACCCCAGCCGCCTTCAGTGGACAGGTGCTATCGGTGCCTTCAGTCCGGCCACAAATCCTACGAGTGCAAGGGCATAGACAGGAGCAAACTATGTCGTCGCTGCGGCGAGGAGGGGCATAAGAAGCGGGGTTGCACTAAGGCGCACAAGTGCCTTATCTGCACTGCTAAGAAGCAAGCCCATAAACATGCTCCCTTCGGTGAGGTAAATAAGAAGCCGTGAACGTCACACAGTTAAATCTTAACCATTGCGCAGCAGCCCAACAGCTGCTGTGGCAGTCGGTCTCGGAGTCGAAGACAGATGTCGCCCTCCTATCAGACCCGTACAACATCCCTGCCGGCAACGGCAATTGGGTGTCGAACGGGTCTGGAATGGTGGCAATCTGTACAACGGGACGGTTCCCGGTTCAAGAGGTAATACACTCCTCCGCCTAGGGTGTTGCGATTGCCAAGATCAATGGTGTGTTCTACTGCAGCTGCTACGCTCCACCAAGGTGGCCCATAGAACAGTTCAACCAGATGATCGACAGGCTCTCGTCAGACCTAGTGGGCCGGAAACCGGTAGTCATAGCGGGAGACTTTAACGCTTGGGCAGTGGAGTGGGGCAGCCGCTGTACAAATAGCAGGGGTCAAGCGCTTATGGCGGCGCTTGCGAAACTCGATACTGTGCTAGCTAATAATGGCTCCGCTAGTACATTCCGTAGAAACGGGGTGGAGGCGTGGATTGACGTAACATTTGCCAGCCCGAGTCTGGCTCTAGGCATGGAATGGAGGGTAGACGAAGGCTACCCCCATAACGATCACTTAGCAATCCGCTTTAGGATCAACTATGGTGTGCAGCATTTGAGGGCGGGAGATCCCTGTCAGGTACGCGGGTGGAAGTCCAATCACTTCGACAACGAAGCTTTCACCGCGGCCCTGGGACTGGAGACCAACACCGACAGTCTAAGCGGGGATGCACTGATAGCCGTTCTATCACGCGCGTGCGCTACTATGCCGAGAAAAACCCTGCCAAGAAACGGCAGATGACCGGTATACTGGTGGAGTGCCGAGATTGCAGCTCTACGATCAGCCTGCCTCAGAGCTAGACGTAGGATGCAAAGAGCCCGCACCGAGGATGCAAGAGAGAACCGCCGTGAAGTGTTTTGAGCTGCGAAATTGGCCCTTAACAAGGTCATTAAAAGCAGCAAGAGAGCGTATTTCGACAACCTGTGTGAGAGTGCCAACGCGAATCCGTGGGGTGACGCCTACAGAATCGTGATGGCCAAGATCATAGGGGGCTCCTCACCCCCAGAGCGGTCTCCGGACAGGTTGACGACGATTATCGAAGTACTCTTCGAGCCACAAGCCCCTGGCCACCTGCACTACGAGACAGTGCGGGCACGGCCGAAATGGTGGCTCCGGTGACGAATGAAGAACTACTCGCAGTGGCTAATTCCCTAGCAATGAACAAAGCTCCAGGGCCGGATGGAGTTCCAAACAACGCTCTCAAGGCAGCGATCATAGCGAACCCGAACCTGTTCAGGCTAGCTATGCAGAGATGCCTTGACGAGTGCCGTTTCCCCGATAGATTGAAAAGGCAGAAATTGGTGCTGTTGCCGAAGCCCGGGAAGCCGCCAGGCGACCCATCGGCGTACAGACCAATCTGTCTGATCGACACGACTGGCAAACTGCTTGAGAGGATCATCTTCAACAGGCTAACCCCGCACGCAGAAGGTACGGACGGCCTGTCAAGCAACCAGTTTGGCTTTCGGAAGGGTAAGTTCACAGTGGACGCTATCAACTCAGTGATAACGACTGCCGAGATAGCGATCCAACGAAAAAGGCGAGGCATTCGATACTGTGCGTTAGTGACACTTGACGTGAAGAACGCATTCAACAGCGCAAGCTGGGATGCCAACGCGCTCTCGTTACACCGGCTTAGCTTATCGGTGGGTCTGTACCGGATCCTGGAAAGCTACTTCCAGAACCACGTACTGCTATACAAGACCGATGCCGGTCAGAAAAGTGTTCCGATTACCGCCGGAGTCCCGCAGGGCTCGATCCTAGGCCCGGTGCTATGGAACCTCATGTATGACGGGGTTCTGAGACTGAAGTTCCCTCCTGGGGTCAAGATCGTCGGCTTTGCCGACGACGTAACCTTGGAGGTCTATGGGAAGTCAATCCCTGAGGTAGAACTAACTGCTGAACACGCGATCAACACGGTGGAGGAATGGATGAGCGCGAGAGGCCTGGAGCTCGCTCAGCACAAGACGGAGGTAGTTATCGTGAACAACCGCAAGTCGGCACAACATGCAGTTATCCATGTGGGAGAAGTCGTGATCACCTCACATCGGAGTCTGAAGTCTCTCGAAGTCATTATAGACGACAAGCTAACCTTCGGCAGCCACTATGGCTATACATGCAAGAGAGCGTCGACTGCTGTTGCGGCACTATCGAGAATGATGTCCAACTGCTCAAAGGTGTGCGCCAGTAGACGTAGGTTACTGGCAGGCGTTGCCGTATCTATCCTCAGGTACGGCGGCCCGTCATGGTCAAGAGCACTGAGGGTAACCAGTTACCTACGGAAATTGGAGAGCACCTACCGCGTGATGTGCCTCAGAGTGATATCTGCCTACCCCACGGTATCACACGATGCATGATAGCGTGATAGCGAGCATGATGCAAGTCGGGCTGGTCATCCGGGAAGATGAGGAGTGCTTCGAGCTACGTGGAAATAGAGGAGCCCGCGAGCGCACCAGGGTGACCTCGGTCGCCAGATGGCAGCGTGAGTGGGATAACTCCTCGAAAGGTAGGTGGACCCAGCGGCTGATACCTAGCATATCGAGCTGGGTGGGAAGACCCCATGGGGAAGTTCACTTCCATCTGACACAATTCCTGTCAGGCCATGGCTGCTTCCGACAGTACCTCAACAGATTCGGGCACGCGGAGGTCCCTGACTGCCCAGATGTAGACGAAACTGCTGAACACATACTGCTCGTATGTCCTCGTTTCGACGTCGAAAGAAGAGCAATGCTTGACGTCTGTGGCTGGGACATAACCCCTGATAACCTTATTCAGCGGATGTTTCAATCGGTGGAGGAGTGGAACGCAGTCTCGAATGCAACCACCCAGATTGCCTGTAGGCTACAGGGAATCTGGCGCACCGAGCAACAGACGACGGGCACGACTAACTAGTGATTGGTTAGTTGGAGCGTAAAAGGCCGAGCGCAGAAAAGTGAGTGAATGGTCTGTTCATGCTGAGGCAGGTTTGACGCAGCGACTGGCAACCGCGTAAGGGGTAAACCCAGCCACCCCGAAGCAAGGCAGAAGAGCGAGTGTATAGGCGTATATAAGGACTACCTCATGCCAAGATGGGAGGGTCGTAGCGTAGTATGTTGGGACTTAGCTATCGATGCCTCGTGGCGTGGCAGAGGAGTGAAAGGGTGAGCATCCAAGTCAGTCTCACACGGTATGTTAAGAGTGAGCACAAAAGTCAGCCTCACATGGTATGGTAGAGGTGAGCACAAAATTCAGCCTCACAAGGTATGAAAACGGTGAGCACCCAAGTAAGCCTCACATGGTATGTCAGAAGTGGGGCCTAAGAAAAATGTCCCACATGGGATGCCAGGGGGAGCGACAGGGGTGTAATAGAGTGATACGATCGAGAGTGAACCAGGTGATATGCTGACCCTCCAAGTCAGCCTCACATGGTGTGTTAGAGGCTAGCACAAAAGTAAGCCTAGCAAGAAATGAAAAAGGTGAGCACAAAAGTCAGCCTCATGTTGAGTGTTAGAGAGTGAATCAAGGTGCGACAGAGAGAGCACCCAAGTAAGCCTCATACAGGACGTATGAACGCGTGAGCGAGAGTGAATGAGTAGATCAAGTACAGCCATCCCCCAGAAGTAATACCGAGAGGTAGTCCCTGGGGGAACGATGGCGGAGTCCAATGGAGTTTAGTCGGTATTAATGCGTCACCATTCGAGCCCGACACACCCCCAGCAGTGGCCTCCAAGAGAGAGGGAAGAGAGAAGGTCGATACAGGCACTCAGACAGTGGCCACGTCGCTCGAAGCGGCGGCCGAGTTCCCCTCGAAAGGAAAAGGCAAGGGCAATGGTAAGACGGCGTCGAACGCGAAGCGCCCTAGGAAGTCGCCAGGCGAGGGTGCAAAAACCGACACCACACGGCGTGCAACCGTTAAGGCCAAACGCCGTCTGGCTGAGGTAAGAGAGGGCGAGATGACCTCGCTGAGCAGAGCGTTGGTACCAGCAACCCGGCGCGACCAGGGCAGGGGGGAGGGCAAACCCCTGGACGCTGGTAACCAAGAAGAAGCCGGCACCGACACCGGAGGTACCGCGGCCCACGAAGAAGGCCAAGGACAAAGGCGAGGCCTTGTGGTTAAAAACCGACAAGGACAAATACGCCGATGTCCTAAAGTCGATGAAGGCGGCCGAAAGCCTTTCGGCCCTTGGGCAAGATGTGCGTAGCGTGAGACACAATGGACCAACACGGGAGAAATGCTTCTGGTGCTGAAGCGAGGCGCACAATCTAGTGCGGTATACAAGGCCTTGGCCCAAGAGGTCCTTGGTGAAGGCGCCCAAGTCAGGTCGCTAGGGGCGGAAATGACTCTCCAGTGCAAGCATCTGGACGAGTTCACGACCGCAGAAGATGTCGTCGCAGCCGTTAAGGAACAATGCGACGTCACAATCGAGCGGGCCTCTGTGCGATTTAGAGATGGACCCTCTGGCACCCAAGTAGCATACCTCAGGCTACTGAAGGCGGATGCCAAAAAGGTAACCGAGAAAGGGAAGCTGAAGATCGGCTGGTCGGTATGCCCAATTAGCATACCCCAGCCGCCTTTAGTGGACAGGTGCTATCGGTGCCTTGAGTCCGGCCACAAAGCCTACGAGTGCAAGAACATAGACAGGAGCAAACTATGTCGTCGTTGCGGCGAGGAGGGGCATAAGGAGCGAGGCTGCACTAAGGCGTACAAGTGCCTTATCT
This sequence comes from Topomyia yanbarensis, assembly GCF_030247195.1. Classification (NCBI taxonomy): domain Eukaryota; kingdom Metazoa; phylum Arthropoda; class Insecta; order Diptera; family Culicidae; genus Topomyia; species Topomyia yanbarensis. The sequence continues at coordinate 77,814,437 of NC_080670.1, forward strand.
GCACCGCTAAGAAGCAAGCCCATAAACATGCTATGGGCGGACCTTCGTGTCCCTTCGGTGAGGCAAATAAGAAGAAGCCGTGAACGTCACACAGCTATATCTTAACCATTGCGCAGCAGCCCAACAGCTGCTGTGGCAGTCGGTCTCGGAGTCGAGGACAGATGTCGCCCTCTTATCAGACCCTGCCGGTAACGGCAATTGGGTGTCGGACGGGTCTGGAATGGTGGCAATCTGTACAACGGGACGGTTCCCGGTTCAAGAGGTAATACACTCCTCCGCCGAGGGTGTTGCGATTGCCAAGATCAATGGTGTGTTCTATTGCAGCTACTACGCTCCACCAAGGTGGCCAATAGAACAGTTCAACCAGATGATCGACAGGCTCTCGTAGGACCTAGTGGGCCGGAAACCGGTAGTCATAGCGGGAGACTTTAACGCTTGGGCAGTGGAGTGGGGCAGCCGCTGTACAAATAGCAGGGGTCAAACGCTAATGGAGGCGCTTGCGAAACTCGATACTGTGCTAGCTAATAATGGCTCCGCTAGTACATTCCGTAGAAACGGGGTGGAGGCGTGGATTGACGTAACATTTGCCAGCCCGAGTCTGGCTCCAGGCATGGAATGGAGGGTAGACGAAGGCTACATCCATAGCGATCATTTAGCAATCCGCTTTAGGATCAACTATGGTGTGCAGCATCCGAGGGCGGGAGATCCCTGTCAGGTACGCGGGTGGAAGTCCAATCACTTCGACAGCGAAGCTTTCACCGCGACCCTGGGACTGGAGGCCAACACCGACAGTCTAAGCGGGGATGCGCTGGTAGCTGTTCTATCACGCGCGTGCGACGCCACTATGCCGAGAAAAACACTGCCAAGAAACGGCAGATGACCGGTATACTGGTGGAGTGCCGAGATTGCAGCTCTACGGTCAGCCTGCCTCAGAGCTAGACGTAGGATGCAAAGAGCTCGCACCGAGAATGCAAGAGAGAACCGCCGTGAAGTGTTTCGAGCTGCGAAATTGGCCCTTAACAAGGCCATTAAAAGCAGCAAGAGAGCGTGTTTCGACAACCTGTGTGAGAGTGCCAACGCGAATCCGTGGGGTGACGCCTACAGGATTGTGATGGCCAAGACCAAAGGGGGCTCCTCACCCCCAGAACGGTCTCCGGACAGGTTGGCAACGATTATCGAAGTACTCTTCGAGCCACAAGCCCCTGGCCACCTGCACTACGAGACAGTGCGGGCACGGCCGAAATGGTGGCTCCACTGACGAATGAAGAACTACTCGCAGAGGTTAAATCCCTAGCAATGAACAAAGCTCCAGGGCCGGATGGAGTTCCAAACAACGCTCTCAAGGCAGCGATCATAGCGAACCCGAACATGTTCAGGCTAGCTATGCAGAGATGCCTTGACGAGTGCCGTTTCCCCGATAGATTGAAAAAGCAGAAATTGGTGCTGTTGCCGAAGCCCGGGAAGCCGCCAGGCGACCCATCGGCGTACAGACCAATCTGTCTGATCGACACGACTGGCAAACTGCTTGAGAGGATCATCCTCAACAGGCTAAACCCGCACGCAGAAGGTACGGACGGTCTGTCAAGCAACCAGTTTGGCTTTCGGAAGGGGAAGTCCACAGTGGACGCTCTCAACTCAGTGATAAATACTGCCGAGATAGCGATCCAACGAAAAAGGCGAGGTATTCGATACTGTGCGTTAGTGACACTTGACGTGAAGAACGCATTCAACAGCGCAAGCTGGGATGCCATCGCGCTCTCGTTACACCGGCTTAGCCTACCGGTGGGTCTGTACCGGATCCTGGAAAGTTACTTCCAAAACCGCGTACTGCTATACGAGACCGATGCCGGTCAGAAAAGGGTTCCGATTACCGCCGGAGTCCCGCAGGGCTCGATCCTAGGCCCGGTGCTATGGAACCTCATGTATGACGGGGTTCTGAGACTGAAGTTCTCTCCTGGGGTCAAGATCGTCGGCTTTGCCGACGACGTAACCTTGGAGGTCTACGGGGAGTCAATTCCTGAGGTAGAACTAACCGCAGAACACGCGATTAGCACGGTGGAGAAATGGATGAGCGCGAGAGGCCTGGAGCTCGCTCATCATAAGACGGAGGTAGTTATCGTCAACAGCCGCAAGTCGGCACAACATGTAGTTATCCATGTGGGAGAAGTCGCGATCACTTCACAGCGCAGTCTGAAGTCTCTCGGAGTCATTATAGACGACAAGCTGACCTTCGGCAGCCATGTCGACTATACATGCAAGAGAGCGTCGACTGCTGTTGCGGCTCTATCGAGAATGATGTCCAACTGCTCAAAGGTGTGCGCCAGTAGACGTAGGTTACTGGCAGGCGTTGCCGTATCTATCCTCAGGTACGGCGGGCCGTCATGGTCAAGAGCACTGAGGGTAACCAGTTACCTACAGAAACTGGAGAGCACCTACCGCGTGATGTGCCTCAGAGTGATATCTGCCTACCACACGGTATCACACGATGCATGATAGCGTGATAGCGAGTATGATGCCAGTCGGGCTGGTCATTCGGGAAGATGAGGAGTGCTTCGAGCTACGTGGAAATAGGGGAGCCCGCGAGCGCACCAGGGTGACCTCGGTCGCCAAATGGCAGCGTGAGTAGGACAACTCCTCGAAAGGTAGGTGGACCCACCGGCTGATACCTAGCATATCGAGCTGGGTGGGAAGACCCCATGGGGAAGTTCACTTCCACCTGACACAATTCCTGTCAGGTCATGGCTGTTTCCGACAGTACCTCCACAGGTTCGGGCACGCGGAGGTCCCAGTCTGCCCGGACTGCCCCGGTGTAGACGAAACTGCCGAACACATACTGTTCGTATGTCATCGGTTCGACGTCGAAAGAAGAGCAATGCTTGACGTCTGTGGCTGGGACACAACCCCTGATACCCTTATTCAGCGGATGTGTCAATCGGTGGAGAAGTGGAACGCAGTCTCGGCTGCGACCATCCAGATTGCCAGTAGGCTACAGGTAATCTGGCGAACCGAGCAACAGACGACGGGCACGGCTAACTAGTGATTGGTTAGCTGGAGCGAAAAAGGCCGAGCGCAAAAAAAGGGAGTGAATGGTCTGTTCATGCCGAGGCAGGTTTGGCGCAGCGACTGGCAACCGCGTAAGGGGTAAACCCAGCCACCCCGAAGCAAGACAGATGAGTGAGTGTATAGGCGTATAAGTGGACGGGAGGGTCGTAGCGTAGTATGTTGGGACTTAGCTATCGATGCCTCATGGCGTGGCAGAGGAGTGAAAGGGTGAGCATCCAAGTCAGTCTCACACGGCATGTTAAGGGTGAGCACAAAAGTCAGCCTCACATGGCATGGTAGAGGCTAGCACAAAAGTCAGCCTAGCAAGGAATGAAAAAGGTGAGCACACAAGTCAGCCTCGCATGGTATGTCAGAAGTGGGGCCTAAGAAAAATGTCCCACATGGGATGCCAGGGGGAGTGACAGAGGTACAATAGAGTGGCACGATCGAGAGTGAATCAGGTGATAGGGTGAGCACCCAAGTCAGCCTCACATGGTATGGGTGGGGCGAGCACAAAAGTAAGCCTAGCAAGGAATGAGTAAGGTGAGAACACAAGTCAGCCTCGCAAGGAACGAAAAAGGTGAGCACACAAGTCAGCCTCATGTGGGAGTGTTTGAGAGTGAATCAAAGTGCGATTGAGAGAGCACCCAAGTAAGCCTCATACAGGACGTATGAACGCGTGAGTGAGAGTGAATGAGTACATTTAGTACAGCCATCCCCCCAGAAGTAATACCGAGAGGTAGTTCCTGGGAGGAATGATGGCGGAGCCCAATGGAGTTTAGTCGGTATTAATGGCAGCGTCACCATTCGAGCCCGACACGCCCCCAGTGCACCCCGTGTGGTAGATTGGACCCTACCAATAGCACGTGTACTGGGCTAGGACGTAAAGGTCTTCTCCATTGTAAAAAAAAACACCCCCAGTACACCCCGTGTGGTAGCTTGACATCTACTAATAGCACGTGTACTGGGCGAGTACGTAAATGTACTCTAGATTGGAAAAAAGACGTGATATCGCGGAAAATGTGTCTGTACACGCGAATTATCGACAGTATCATTACGATTCAGCGCTTGTTCCGGTCAATCCTGCAGCGGAAAAAATACTACCAGTACCGCAGCTCGACCTGCACGATTCAATCGTACTGGCGGGTGTACCTGAAGGCAAAGTTCCTGACGAAACGGCGAACGGAAGCGGCCATCATCTGATCATCACAGCACTTGTCGGGGCTACACGGTCCCAGTTAAGTTCAGCCGGAAATGAACCGGAATTCCGGCTGGTTCCAGTTCGTATTCCGGCTCCAGTGACACAACTGATTTTAGTTAGAATCGGTTGTGTCACTGGAGCCCGTATACGAACTGGAACCAGCCAAAATTCCAGTTTATTTCCGGCTGAACTTTACTGGGGTGCGAAGGTGGTACACTGAAAATAATCGACACGATAAAACCACAGAGAACAGACATCCATAATCGAACAAAAATATTAAAAAAAAACGTGTGTAAACATTTGAATTAATATACGATAAACACTAGCGCCACCACACCGACCTATCCCATCTATCCGTCAAATCCATTCCGGAACCGGTTCGAAATCCTGAATGGATTCAGTATGGAATCTTGCTCAAAGAAAACAACCGATTCCGACTCTATCGGTTGATGCATTTGAGCTGGAATTCATGCTGGAAGTCCGAACTGGCTCCGGACTAGTTTGACAGCGAAGAGGAATAACCGCTGTCAATTCTGTCGAACTCAGCCACAAAATAACATGTCGACAGTAGCGCACCTGGTTTGGATATCTCAACTACCTTCGAAACCGTTAGAGATTTTACACAAGTTAAATTCTGAAGATGGACGTCTGTTCTCTGTGGTTCAGGCTTGGAGTTGCTAATTCAGCAGAGATGGAAGTGGGTGATGGTAAATTCGCACCTGTTCAAGATCCGGTGACGAAGTTACGGGCTGGGGATTTGTTCCCGACGAAAGCAGATGCGGGAGTACTGTCGGTCTAGCAACGTACCAAGTCTATAATGCCAACTGCGCTAATGACAATTATTGATATAAACAGTATTAGCATTTGGTGGAGGGTTATTTAATTCTAAAATAAAAAAAATTTTCTGGTGAAATCGGCGAAAAGAGTGAAAAAAGTCTAATACTTGCAGTTTGCGTTCTTGTGTAGTACCTCTAAGTAAAAAAAAGAATGAATAATTAAAGATAAAAATAACAAAAATGTAAATTTAAAATAGGAAGATTACTTGCGAAGAACAGCGAGAGAGGAATCCGTCTAAAGCACGAGGAGAAGAAAAACTATTAATTGTACTTTGTGAATTCTTATAGAAGGAAAATTAGTTATTAAAAATAATTTGCAGTTTGAGCTGCACGAGATTATCGTCTACTACGAAAAATACGTTGTTTCTTCGGATCCGAACACTGGACTTATTGATTACAAATGGCTTACATAATATATCATCACTAAAAACTAGAGATGGGCCATTCGTTCGCGAACGGTTCAAGTGAACTGGTTCTTCGAAGAGAATGAGCGAACGGAAGTTCTTTTTAAAAGAACGGTAGTTCTCAATTCTCTTCAAAGCGAATGAACTGAACCTGACCCAAAGCCGTTTGACGAATTTCTCGGACCGATTTTTAGGCGAACGAATGAAAATGAACCGACTTGCCGTCCCACAAACCGCTCTCTGTGCTCTCCCAGAATGGAACCGGCGAAGAACGACTCACAAGCGAACGACTCATCACATTCTCTATTTCTCTAGTTATGTACCATGAAGAAATCGCTACCCTTGATGAACTTGTTAAGCATACAGGGGTATAATAGTTTGGGCAGCATCTGTTTGGTTCCTCTCCAAGAATCGAATGTTTTGAGAGACATTCGCTAGATACAAGTAAAATATCAGCTGAACGGAAGAACGGTTCATCTGAACTAGTTCTTTTTACAGAACTGTTCAGTCGGGAATGGTTCTTCGAAGTGAACTGTTTCGCCCATCTCTACTAAAAACTGAAAATGCTCTCAGTTCTGATCATATACCTGTCCTATTTGATATTGTCGTGTCAGATATTGCTATAAATGACCCTCATCTCGTACCATGCTATCAAAAATTTAACCAGAACGTGTTTCAAAAGTACCTCAATGAAAATCTGGATGTTCAAAACATTTCAGAGCAATCGTTTCGCAACAATGATGATATTGACTTTCACGTAGAGCAGTGCCCGTGGTTCAACCTTATCGTTACAAATTTTCTATTTCGGAAGACATTCGAAATCTAATTCGCTTAAAAAATAGCAGACGAAGCCAATATCAAAGAACAAAACACACGTACTTAATAACTATCGTTAACGAACTAAATGGCCGAATACAAAGAGAAATCAGGTTATTAAAAAATAAAAATTGGGAAATTATGATAAAAATCATCAGACCAAATGATAATAAAGTATTAAAAGCCTCTAAGTTGCTCAATAAAAAAACTAAATTAATAAAAAATTATATATTGATGATGATGATGGTCCCACCTCATACCCCCACAAAGGTGTGAGCTGAACGATTTATCTAGAAGATAATTAATATTTTAAATCATGACAAGACCAGTTAACAAAAAAACGGACTGGTTCAATTTACAGACATAGCCTTTCCTTCAAAAGAACGTAACCAGATATATTTCGAATATTCCATCAACAACCAGGGTCCATCAAGAAAATTTCCATTTCGGGAAGATACTTGATAGAATCGGGAATTGAACCCAATAGCTTCCATTTCTGATAATTCTCTGTAAGACTCCTCCCGCCTGACCAAGCCATCGGTACTACCACCTGCTAAGGTGAGAAGTGACGAGCCTAGTGGCAGTGCAGAGTCTAATCGTGTTATATCATCCACATCAGGCCCCTTTATTGAAAGTTGTGTACCACTAACCCAAGGCAATCCAGGGATATTCCTTTCCGGGAATACCCTGGATTGATCAGGAATTGAACCCGATATCTTGTTTTATCAGAAGAAGTCACCAAGCCCCCCACTCAACGAACCAACTCCGTTATTGCCGCTATGGCAGCAATAACCGAGATTAACTCTATTGTCGAGCAAAGCCAACAAAGCAACTCCATCATCAAATCAGACCCTGATCACAACAAAAGTCTAAAAGCTTCAATTCAACCCGATGAGCTCTTAGTACTGGTCACCATGTTCGATTTCAAGTTAGTCTCTATCTGCCTATCGCGCGCGTGGCTCAGACTTTTGTAGACATCTCATTATTTTTAAAAACTATAATAAACAAATAACAAAAATCCATCATCATCATAACGAATATAATAACTTAGTGTGACTAAATGCAAATAATAGAAGAGAAAAAAAACAATCTTCGTGGTATTACATAGTTATTCAAATAACTCCAAAATATAAAAATTCAAAAAATCTGTCTACAAAGCAGATTTTACGTGTGAAATACATAGTGTTTTGAACTCCGCTAATGTTGCCGCACGTTTAATATGTCTAGGCATCGAATTGAAAAAACTTATTCCTTTGTACAACAAGGAGTTCTGTGATCTACTAAATAAAAAGTTAGGTGTTCTTGCATCAGACGCGTTTCTAGTGTTGTACCTATGCACATCACTTCCTCTTTCAATTCGATCACACAAATATCGAGGCAGCATTCCATTAATAATTTTAAAAATGAACACCATTGTTAAGTAATAAATTCTTTGCTTCACAGAGAGCCATTGTAATGCGCTTAGCATGAAACTAGAGGAAGTGTATCTGTTACATTTTAAAATTAACCGCATGATTCTATTTTGCAATCGCTGTAACCTCAATATCTGTGTTTGATTGGCAAGAAACAAAATGGACGGGCAGAAGTCAATATGTGGTGAAACAATAGATTTATATAATAAAATTTTACTACTAATTGTTAAATCATTTTTCAGACGACACAATATACCATACTTTTTAGCAATCTTTTTGATGACACTGTCGATGTGAGACTTAAAGGTTAACTTATCATCAATGATTATTCCAAGATATTTTAATTCACTAACGCGATCAATAGTCTCACCATTTATTTCAACGTTAACGTCAGGCCTAGTATTAGCCGAAGAGATAATCATATATTTAGTTTTAGCAACATTTAACTTTAATTGTTTAAATTTTAACCAACGAGCAATATTAAACTGTGATTCAAAAAAATATATCAGTGATGCTGAAAAAGTGGAGGCCCTCGGTGTTCAGTTTCAAGATGCGCATAAACTAATATTAAACGATAGGTCACCCAAAGAAAATGAAGTTACCCAGGTAACCAACAAGCATTAGTGTATGCAGTAAAGTAGCGTAAAATTTGCATTCTGGATGCTTCTTGCAGTATGCTGGCATTCGTTATGCATAACTGTTGTTAATCAGCATTTGAAATACTGTTTAAAAACTTCTTGCCAGTAAACAGCATTCTGAATGCACAACAGTAGTAAAAAAGCATTTTCATAGCACAGCAGTAATGTAGCCGTATATTTTGCCAAAAGCGACTTTTAAATAGCATTTAAAACGACTTAAGTGCTTATCAAGTAGCCGTTAAGACGCATTCAGCATGCTTATTGGTTACCTGGGTAATCAACTCTACGAACAAATTATCCTGAATAATCATGAAATAAATGAAAATAGGTCCACATACACTACTATCTCTGCATTAAAACGAATCCTGAAAAAACTGAAAAAGTCAAAATCACCAGGACCTGACACAATAAACAATGTACTGCTCAAAAACCTCGAAAAGCAATAATATACACTGTACAAATCTTAAATGTGTTGGGATGGCAACCACTGCCACTGCGATATGCCCGATTGCGCAGTCTCTGCTGTGCTATCGGCATATGACTAGAGTGTCTCTATAAAGTAAAACGCAATAACAATCAACTGTATTTTTCAAGTGCTCTTTATTAAATCGTTGTTTAATCTTTATATGTTGTTTTTCCTGGTGATCCGAAACCAAAATCACTTTAGGTTATGGGACCAGGAACGTATAGTTTTAAAAAAATAAGTAGATTTTGAAAGTTTTGTTTTTCGGATGATGGCAGAAGAAGGCGGCGAGCGATACCATCTTGCGCTCTTTGATGGTACCAATTACACCACTCATGTGGGAGTGTTTGAGAGTGAATCAAAGTGCGATTGAGAGAGCACCCAAGTAAGCCTCATACAGGACGTATGAACGCGTGAGTGAGAGTGAATGAGTACATTTAGTACAGCCATCCCCCCAGAAGTAATACCGAGAGGTAGTTCCTGGGAGGAATGATGGCGGAGCCCAATGGAGTTTAGTCGGTATTAATGGCAGCGTCACCATTCGAGCCCGACACGCCCCCAGTGCACCCCGTGTGGTAGATTGGACCCTACCAATAGCACGTGTACTGGGCTAGGACGTAAAGGTCTTCTCCATTGTAAAAAAAAACACCCCCAGTACACCCCGTGTGGTAGCTTGACATCTACTAATAGCACGTGTACTGGGCGAGTACGTAAATGTACTCTAGATTGGAAAAAAGACGTGATATCGCGGAAAATGTGTCTGTACACGCGAATTATCGACAGTATCATTACGATTCAGCGCTTGTTCCGGTCAATCCTGCAGCGGAAAAAATACTACCAGTACCGCAGCTCGACCTGCACGATTCAATCGTACTGGCGGGTGTACCTGAAGGCAAAGTTCCTGACGAAACGGCGAACGGAAGCGGCCATCATCTGATCATCACAGCACTTGTCGGGGCTACACGGTCCCAGTTAAGTTCAGCCGGAAATGAACCGGAATTCCGGCTGGTTCCAGTTCGTATTCCGGCTCCAGTGACACAACTGATTTTAGTTAGAATCGGTTGTGTCACTGGAGCCCGTATACGAACTGGAACCAGCCAAAATTCCAGTTTATTTCCGGCTGAACTTTACTGGGGTGCGAAGGTGGTACACTGAAAATAATCGACACGATAAAACCACAGAGAACAGACATCCATAATCGAACAAAAATATTAAAAAAAAACGTGTGTAAACATTTGAATTAATATACGATAAACACTAGCGCCACCACACCGACCTATCCCATCTATCCGTCAAATCCATTCCGGAACCGGTTCGAAATCCTGAATGGATTCAGTATGGAATCTTGCTCAAAGAAAACAACCGATTCCGACTCTATCGGTTGATGCATTTGAGCTGGAATTCATGCTGGAAGTCCGAACTGGCTCCGGACTAGTTTGACAGCGAAGAGGAATAACCGCTGTCAATTCTGTCGAACTCAGCCACAAAATAACATGTCGACAGTAGCGCACCTGGTTTGGATATCTCAACTACCTTCGAAACCGTTAGAGATTTTACACAAGTTAAATTCTGAAGATGGACGTCTGTTCTCTGTGGTTCAGGCTTGGAGTTGCTAATTCAGCAGAGATGGAAGTGGGTGATGGTAAATTCGCACCTGTTCAAGATCCGGTGACGAAGTTACGGGCTGGGGATTTGTTCCCGACGAAAGCAGATGCGGGAGTACTGTCGGTCTAGCAACGTACCAAGTCTATAATGCCAACTGCGCTAATGACAATTATTGATATAAACAGTATTAGCATTTGGTGGAGGGTTATTTAATTCTAAAATAAAAAAAATTTTCTGGTGAAATCGGCGAAAAGAGTGAAAAAAGTCTAATACTTGCAGTTTGCGTTCTTGTGTAGTACCTCTAAGTAAAAAAAAGAATGAATAATTAAAGATAAAAATAACAAAAATGTAAATTTAAAATAGGAAGATTACTTGCGAAGAACAGCGAGAGAGGAATCCGTCTAAAGCACGAGGAGAAGAAAAACTATTAATTGTACTTTGTGAATTCTTATAGAAGGAAAATTAGTTATTAAAAATAATTTGCAGTTTGAGCTGCACGAGATTATCGTCTACTACGAAAAATACGTTGTTTCTTCGGATCCGAACACTGGACTTATTGATTACAAATGGCTTACATAATATATCATCACTAAAAACTAGAGATGGGCCATTCGTTCGCGAACGGTTCAAGTGAACTGGTTCTTCGAAGAGAATGAGCGAACGGAAGTTCTTTTTAAAAGAACGGTAGTTCTCAATTCTCTTCAAAGCGAATGAACTGAACCTGACCCAAAGCCGTTTGACGAATTTCTCGGACCGATTTTTAGGCGAACGAATGAAAATGAACCGACTTGCCGTCCCACAAACCGCTCTCTGTGCTCTCCCAGAATGGAACCGGCGAAGAACGACTCACAAGCGAACGACTCATCACATTCTCTATTTCTCTAGTTATGTACCATGAAGAAATCGCTACCCTTGATGAACTTGTTAAGCATACAGGGGTATAATAGTTTGGGCAGCATCTGTTTGGTTCCTCTCCAAGAATCGAATGTTTTGAGAGACATTCGCTAGATACAAGTAAAATATCAGCTGAACGGAAGAACGGTTCATCTGAACTAGTTCTTTTTACAGAACTGTTCAGTCGGGAATGGTTCTTCGAAGTGAACTGTTTCGCCCATCTCTACTAAAAACTGAAAATGCTCTCAGTTCTGATCATATACCTGTCCTATTTGATATTGTCGTGTCAGATATTGCTATAAATGACCCTCATCTCGTACCATGCTATCAAAAATTTAACCAGAACGTGTTTCAAAAGTACCTCAATGAAAATCTGGATGTTCAAAACATTTCAGAGCAATCGTTTCGCAACAATGATGATATTGACTTTCACGTAGAGCAGTGCCCGTGGTTCAACCTTATCGTTACAAATTTTCTATTTCGGAAGACATTCGAAATCTAATTCGCTTAAAAAATAGCAGACGAAGCCAATATCAAAGAACAAAACACACGTACTTAATAACTATCGTTAACGAACTAAATGGCCGAATACAAAGAGAAATCAGGTTATTAAAAAATAAAAATTGGGAAATTATGATAAAAATCATCAGACCAAATGATAATAAAGTATTAAAAGCCTCTAAGTTGCTCAATAAAAAAACTAAATTAATAAAAAATTATATATTGATGATGATGATGGTCCCACCTCATACCCCCACAAAGGTGTGAGCTGAACGATTTATCTAGAAGATAATTAATATTTTAAATCATGACAAGACCAGTTAACAAAAAAACGGACTGGTTCAATTTACAGACATAGCCTTTCCTTCAAAAGAACGTAACCAGATATATTTCGAATATTCCATCAACAACCAGGGTCCATCAAGAAAATTTCCATTTCGGGAAGATACTTGATAGAATCGGGAATTGAACCCAATAGCTTCCATTTCTGATAATTCTCTGTAAGACTCCTCCCGCCTGACCAAGCCATCGGTACTACCACCTGCTAAGGTGAGAAGTGACGAGCCTAGTGGCAGTGCAGAGTCTAATCGTGTTATATCATCCACATCAGGCCCCTTTATTGAAAGTTGTGTACCACTAACCCAAGGCAATCCAGGGATATTCCTTTCCGGGAATACCCTGGATTGATCAGGAATTGAACCCGATATCTTGTTTTATCAGAAGAAGTCACCAAGCCCCCCACTCAACGAACCAACTCCGTTATTGCCGCTATGGCAGCAATAACCGAGATTAACTCTATTGTCGAGCAAAGCCAACAAAGCAACTCCATCATCAAATCAGACCCTGATCACAACAAAAGTCTAAAAGCTTCAATTCAACCCGATGAGCTCTTAGTACTGGTCACCATGTTCGATTTCAAGTTAGTCTCTATCTGCCTATCGCGCGCGTGGCTCAGACTTTTGTAGACATCTCATTATTTTTAAAAACTATAATAAACAAATAACAAAAATCCATCATCATCATAACGAATATAATAACTTAGTGTGACTAAATGCAAATAATAGAAGAGAAAAAAAACAATCTTCGTGGTATTACATAGTTATTCAAATAACTCCAAAATATAAAAATTCAAAAAATCTGTCTACAAAGCAGATTTTACGTGTGAAATACATAGTGTTTTGAACTCCGCTAATGTTGCCGCACGTTTAATATGTCTAGGCATCGAATTGAAAAAACTTATTCCTTTGTACAACAAGGAGTTCTGTGATCTACTAAATAAAAAGTTAGGTGTTCTTGCATCAGACGCGTTTCTAGTGTTGTACCTATGCACATCACTTCCTCTTTCAATTCGATCACACAAATATCGAGGCAGCATTCCATTAATAATTTTAAAAATGAACACCATTGTTAAGTAATAAATTCTTTGCTTCACAGAGAGCCATTGTAATGCGCTTAGCATGAAACTAGAGGAAGTGTATCTGTTACATTTTAAAATTAACCGCATGATTCTATTTTGCAATCGCTGTAACCTCAATATCTGTGTTTGATTGGCAAGAAACAAAATGGACGGGCAGAAGTCAATATGTGGTGAAACAATAGATTTATATAATAAAATTTTACTACTAATTGTTAAATCATTTTTCAGACGACACAATATACCATACTTTTTAGCAATCTTTTTGATGACACTGTCGATGTGAGACTTAAAGGTTAACTTATCATCAATGATTATTCCAAGATATTTTAATTCACTAACGCGATCAATAGTCTCACCATTTATTTCAACGTTAACGTCAGGCCTAGTATTAGCCGAAGAGATAATCATATATTTAGTTTTAGCAACATTTAACTTTAATTGTTTAAATTTTAACCAACGAGCAATATTAAACTGTGATTCAAAAAAATATATCAGTGATGCTGAAAAAGTGGAGGCCCTCGGTGTTCAGTTTCAAGATGCGCATAAACTAATATTAAACGATAGGTCACCCAAAGAAAATGAAGTTACCCAGGTAACCAACAAGCATTAGTGTATGCAGTAAAGTAGCGTAAAATTTGCATTCTGGATGCTTCTTGCAGTATGCTGGCATTCGTTATGCATAACTGTTGTTAATCAGCATTTGAAATACTGTTTAAAAACTTCTTGCCAGTAAACAGCATTCTGAATGCACAACAGTAGTAAAAAAGCATTTTCATAGCACAGCAGTAATGTAGCCGTATATTTTGCCAAAAGCGACTTTTAAATAGCATTTAAAACGACTTAAGTGCTTATCAAGTAGCCGTTAAGACGCATTCAGCATGCTTATTGGTTACCTGGGTAATCAACTCTACGAACAAATTATCCTGAATAATCATGAAATAAATGAAAATAGGTCCACATACACTACTATCTCTGCATTAAAACGAATCCTGAAAAAACTGAAAAAGTCAAAATCACCAGGACCTGACACAATAAACAATGTACTGCTCAAAAACCTCGAAAAGCAATAATATACACTGTACAAATCTTAAATGTGTTGGGATGGCAACCACTGCCACTGCGATATGCCCGATTGCGCAGTCTCTGCTGTGCTATCGGCATATGACTAGAGTGTCTCTATAAAGTAAAACGCAATAACAATCAACTGTATTTTTCAAGTGCTCTTTATTAAATCGTTGTTTAATCTTTATATGTTGTTTTTCCTGGTGATCCGAAACCAAAATCACTTTAGGTTATGGGACCAGGAACGTATAGTTTTAAAAAAATAAGTAGATTTTGAAAGTTTTGTTTTTCGGATGATGGCAGAAGAAGGCGGCGAGCGATACCATCTTGCGCTCTTTGATGGTACCAATTACACCGCTTGGAAATTCCGGATGAGGGTGCTTTTGGAGGAGCACGACCTGCTCGTTTGCTTGGAAGCGGAGGTTGGTGATATGGACGAGCTGAAGGTGGAAGAAGCTGATACGCCGGCTGTCAAACTGGAAAAAGAACGGAAGATGGAAAAGCGGAAGAAACAGGAACGAAAATGTGAGTCAATGATACTCTCCCGGATCCACGACTCACAGCTGGAGTACGTCCAGGAGAAAAGGACTCCGAAAGAGATTTGGGACACATTACAGCGGATATTCGAAAGGCGCAGTATTGCGAGTCGAGTGCATCTTAAGCGTGCTATGTTGAACTTGCGTTTCGATAGCGGTTCATTGCAAGAGCACTTTCTACGATTTGATCGCCTCGTCAGAGACTACCGGAACACTAGCGCTGAGATGGAGGAACTGGACGTGGTTTGTCATTTGTTACTGACATTGGGCCAGTCGTACTCTACTGTTGTGACGGCTCTAGAAACGATGCCAGAGAAGAATATAGGAATCGAGTTCGTCAAATGCCGGTTGTTAGATGAGGAAATCAAGAGAAGTAGAATAGGTGTCGAGTTGGTTGCGGGAAAAGGCGATGGTACAGCATTTGCAGGTTCGAAACAATATTTGAAAAAGAAACTGAAATGTTTCGGCTCCAAAAAGGAAGGCCATAAGCTCGTCGACTGTCCGGATAAAAAGAAGTTTCCACCGAAGGCACAGCAGAATTCGAAGGCAAATATTTCCGAAGCAAGCGGAAATAAAGATGCTTGTTTTGTGGGTGTAAGTGGCGGAATAGAGCCGCGAGTCGGGCAGAAGGCCAAGTGGTTCGTCGATTCTGGAGCGACAGATCACCTCGTGCGGGACAAGCAGTTATTTACAGAGCTTCGACGACTGAAAGATCCGGTCGTTATTGCAGTGGCAAAAGACGGTGAAAGTATAGTGGCGAAACATTGTGGAACGGTGAAAGTTCTGTCGGTAGTGAACGATAAATCGATTAGTTGCACTATTAAGGACGCTCTTTATGTTCCGGGACTTTGATGCAACCTGTTTTCAGTTTTGAAAGTGGAGGAAGCAGGTATGCGAGTCGTATTCGAACACGGAAAAGCGTTAATATTCAATGGTTCCGATATCGTCGCGTGTGCGCTGTGCCGGGATAAGTTGTACGAACTTGATTTTGTCGTGACCAATGAACAGATCAAAAGTGAAACATCGTTGGTTGCGTGCGGTCGAATTCAGAAAGATCTAGAGTTGTAGCATCGCCGGTTGGGTCACATAAGTGAAAAGAACCTCGAAATGTTAATTCGCAACGATATGGTTTCTGGTTTGAAAGTAGCCAGTACAGGCAAAAGTAATACGATTATTTGCGAAGCGTGTATCGTCGAGAAACAAACGAGACAGTCCTTTCCGTCGTTTAAGGGTAGACGATCGTCGCGCGTACTCGAGCTCGTACATACGGACGTGTGTGATCCAGTGACACCAGTTGGAATAAACGGAACGAGATACTTTGTCACATTCATCGATGACTGGAGCCACTTTACGATGGTGTTTCTATAGTGGTCAAAGGATGAGGTGGCTGAGAGCTTTGAGGAGTATGAGGCTCTTGTTTCCGCCAAATTCGGCACAAAGATCTCACGTTTGAGGTGCGTCAATGGCGGTGAGTATAAATCAAAACGTTTTCTTGAATTCTGCAAAGCCATGGGGATCCAATTAGAGTGGACAGTACCTTACACTCCTGAACAAAACGGGGTCAGCGAGCGTATGAATCGATCGCTCGTTGAAAAAACTCGTGCAATGTTGGTGGAATCAGGGATCGACAAATGTTTTTGGGGTCAGGCTGTGCAGACGGCAGCATTTCTCATAAATAGAAGTCCGACAAGTGCTGTAGATGTAAAGAAAACATCCTACGAGTTGTGGGAATCCAAGAAGCCCGATATTTCGAAGCTACGTGTGTTTGGAGCTACGGTGTTCGCGCACATTCCGAAAGAGCATAGGAGAAAATTAGATGCTAAAGCTTGTAAAGGGATTTTTATTGGATATGCTCATAATGGTTATCGTATTTGGGATCCGGAAAAGAAACATATTATTATTGCCCGTGACGTTGATTTTCTGGAGACTGGTGATGATGATGTGAAACGCGGTGGTTTTGAAGTGAACAATCAGTACTTCTGGGTACCGGATGAGTCACAAGAAGCTACGAAAGAGTCAGCCAAAACTCCTGTAGTCGAAGACGAAGTCATATCGGGTGATGAGTTTAACAGTTTCATCGAATCCGAGGCTGATGGGAACGACGATACTCTCATGGATTCGTACCAGATCACCAGATCGCAGCGGAAACGGAAGCCACCCGGAGGGCAGAAGGATTTCGAAATGGGATATGCCAGCTTTGCGTTGAATGCGATGAACTTTGTTGAGGACATTCCGAGTACAATTTCTGAGCTGCGGTAGCGAGACGATTGGGACAAGTGGAGAGTTTCTGTGAATGAAGAGATAGAGTCGTTACGGAAAAAATAATACTTGGACACTTGTCAAGTTACCAGAGGGACGTTCTGCGATCAGTTGCTAGTGGGTTTTTGCTGTGAAGAGAGGACATGATGGTTCCCCTATGTACAAAGCTCGATTGGTAGCCAGAGGTTTCAGCGAGCGGAAAGGCTTCGATTACACTGAAACGTATTCCCCAGTGGCAAGGTTGGATACGATTGGAACAGTGTTGGCAATAGCAAATCAAAACAAGATGCAGATCCATCAAATGGACGTCAAGACGGCCTTTTTGAATGGTTCGTTAGACGAAGAGATTTACATGACCCAGCCTGACGGGTTTCAGCAGGGGAATAACTTAGTTTGCCGACTGAAACGTTCCATCTATGGTTTGAAGCAAGCTTCTCGCTCGTGGAATACTAGATTCCATGAGTTTGTACAGAAATTGAGTTTCATTCGAAGTGAAAACGACCAATGCCTTTATGTACGTGACAACGGGAAGGAAAAAGTCATTATGGTTCTCTATGTAGATGACATATTGTTGGCTACTTGTTCTCTGAAGGCTTTGTGCATAGTGAAACGTCTGTTGGCTGGAGAGTACGAGATGACTGATATGGGAGAAGCACAGCAATTCCTTGGGATGAAAATCGACAGGAATATGCAGAGCGGTGTCTTGAAGATTAGTCACAAGGAGTATTTCAGGGCTTTGCTGAAACGCTTTGAAATGACGGAATGTAAACCGATTTCGACGCCGATGGAGAATAGGCTGCGGTTGACCAAAGGAACGGATAAGCTACGGACGAGTAAACCTTATCGAGAGCTAATAGGCTGCTTGATGTATGCGGCTCTGACAACTAGGCCAGATTTATCGGCAGCAGTAAACTTTTTCAGCCAGTTTCAAGTTTGTCCGAATGAAGAACACTGGGTTCATCTTAAGCGCGTGCTGCGGTACATCAGAGGTACGATGGATGTCGGATTAGTTTACACGGCTGGTGAAAGCAAACCATTGTTGGAAATCTATTCGGATGCGGACTGGGCGAACGACATAACTGACCGCAGATCAGTGACGGGTTGTGTGTTCAAAGTGGTGGGCTGTACAGTAAGCTGGATTACGAGGAAGCAACATACGGTGTCACTGTCCTCGACGGAGGCAGAACTTGCAGCTCTGTGTACTACAGTGTGTCATACTCTCTGGATGAAACGAATCCTGGGTGATTTGGGAATGCGTTTAGTGAGTCCAATTAGGGTTTGTGAGGACAACCAGTCGACCATAAAGATTGCAGAGGATTCGCGGAATAATGGAAGGCTCAAACATGTGGATACCAAGTTTCATTTCTTCAAGGACTTACTACAGCAAGATGTAATCAAGATTGACTACGTGCGGTCCGAAGATCAACAGGCGGATATCATGACAAAGAGTTTGCCGACATCTGCGTTTAAAAGACTGTGCGTGGAGCTAGGTTTGGAACGTTGCTGTGGTTGAGCAGGGGTGTTGGGATGGCAACCACTGCCACTGCGATATGCCCGATTGCGCAGTCTCTGCTGTGCTACCGGCATATGACTAGAGTGTCTCTATAAAGTAAAACGCAATAACAATCAACTGTATTTTTCAAGTGCTCTTTATTTAATCGTTGTTCAATCTTTATATGTTGTTTTTCCTGGTGATCCGAAACCAAAACCACTTTAAAATGCTTGCATAAAACTTTCATATTTCCCGACCGCTTGGAAACATGCAAATGTTTTACCAGTTAGGAAACCAGGAAAAGATGCAACATTAGCTTCAAGCTATAGACCCATCAGCTTATTGAATTGTATAAGTAAAATACTAGAAAGGATTCTCTTGAATAGGATAAATTCGCATCTTATTACTCATGACATTCTTCTGAAGGAACACTTCGGATTCAGAGCTCACCATGCTACAAATCACCAACTAGTTCGTATTGTAAACCACATTCAAACTGGGTTCGCCAACAAAAAGTCCACCGGGATGGTGCTTTTGGATACACAACGAGCATTTGATACGATTTGGCATAAAGGATTAGTTTTCAAATTATTAAAATTTAATTTCCTAACGTATATGATCAAACTGATAGCTAGTTTCATAACCAACAGAACCTTTTGTCATTCGTTATTGAGCACTCAGTCGAGATAGAAGTCTTTTGTTGTCGGTCCGTATACTCTATAGCGACAAATAGTGTTAATCCGCGTTTAAGGTTATTCGCACACTCTACGCCTAGTCGAGGTTTCAGTATCTTTTCCCTTCATTTGTGTTTCTGTTTTTGAGTACCGTACCGGCCACCGGGCCATTTGTGATCTTCTTTCGGACCAAAGAAAAAAGTGTTTGAATCTGTTGCAGATTTCTCGAGTTCTGACTGATCGGTATTCGGCCGCGACAGAAATATCGAAAATTCGCCCTGATAAGCTTCGGGTTGTAGTTAACAGTTCAACTCAGGCAAACGATATTGCTGGCTACGAGCCCTTTACGAGGGAGTACAGGGTGTATATTCCAGCTAGCAGGGTTGAAGTCAGTGGGGTCGTTTCCGATTCGAGTCTGAATTGCGAGGACCAGCTAAAATATGGAACTGGCTGTTTCAAAGACCCCATGCTTAAGCCAGTGAAGATACTGGAATGCAAACGTTTGCATTCAGCATCAATCGCAGCTGACGGGAAGAAAATATACGTCAACTCAGACTCTTATCGGGTGACCTTCGCCGGCTGTGCCCTACCCAACTACCTCCTCTTTGACAAGGTTCGTCTACCTGTTCGCCTCTTTGTGCCGCGGGTCATGAACTGTACTAATTGCAAACAATTGGGACACACAGCCTCCCATTGTAGCAATAAAGCCCGTTGTGGGAAATGCGGTGGGAATCATGCGGATGATTCCTGTGGTAGAGATGTCGAAAAGTGTCTCTACTGTGGGGGAAACCCACATGATCTCCCTTCATGTCCCGCGTACAAACAGCACGAGGAGAATCTTAAGCGTTCCCTTTCGCTCTAAGCGATCTTTTGCAGAAATGCTTAAGATAGTTACGCCACCTGTCTCTACGAACAACTATACCAACTTGTCTACTGACGAAGGCGACTGTGATGAGCCCCAGGAGGGAACATCTTCTGCTGTGCCTAGAAGTAGTAGAAAAAGGAAGAACATTTCCTCTTCAAGCTTCGTCGTAAAGGCAAGAAGGTGTCTCTTCATGGTCCCCCCAAAATAGCTACTCAAGGAAGTACTGGTGCAAAACCGAACCAAGTCGCTCCCGGTCTCAGTAACCTGAGCTCAGAAAAGGAGTTCCCAGCACTTCCAGGAACATCAAAAACCCCAAGTGTTCCCATATCTCAGCCAGAGAAAGAAAACAGCGCTGGCTTAATAAATTTATCTGACATTGTGGACCGGATTCTTACAGCTTTAAATATTTCTGACCCCCTTAAAAGCATCTTGATAAGCTTTCTCCCCGCAGTAAAAACATTCTTGATGCAGTTCACTGCGAAATGACCCCTCCTTTCAACGATTGTATCCTTCGATGGCTAATTCATCGAACGAGGTCACGGATTTAATCACTGTTCTACAGTGGAATTGCAGAAGCATTATCCCGAAAATCGATTCGTTTAAAATCTTACTAAATAATTTGAAATGCGATGCATTTGCCCTATGCGAGACATGACTCACTTCAGAAATATCCCTACACTTACACGATTTTAATATTATTCGCTTGGATCGAGAAGACTCTGACGGAGGAGTACTTTTGGGGATCAAAAAGGGCTATTCTTTCAATCGAATCGACCTCCCCTCGACACCAGGCATTGAAGTTGTCGCTTGCCAAACCAGAATTAAAGGCAAATACCTTTCCATTGCTTTCACCTACATCCCCCCTAGAGCCTCAGTCAGCCACCGACGGCTTTGCGATATTGCGGAACTCCTCCCCGCACCGAGGCTAGTTTTAGGTGACTTCAAATCCCACGGTACGGCATGGGGTTGTCTTCATGACGATAATCAATCTACCCTACTCCATGAGCTTTGCGACAACTTCAATATGACCATTTTGAATACGGGTGAAATGACACGGATTCCTGCCCCTCCAGCGCGTCCGAGCGCCTTAGACCTGTCCTTCTGCTCGACATCGCTGCGATTAGATTGCATGTGGAAGGTAGTTTTTGATCCCCA
The DNA here is from genome assembly GCF_030247195.1 of Topomyia yanbarensis. Taxonomy (NCBI): domain Eukaryota; kingdom Metazoa; phylum Arthropoda; class Insecta; order Diptera; family Culicidae; genus Topomyia; species Topomyia yanbarensis. The sequence goes on from NC_080670.1 coordinate 77,835,709, forward strand.
CGGCAGCGACCATCTGCCAATCGTAATTAATATTGCTAACGGTTCAGAGCCACCGAATACAATCAATGTTTCGTATGATCTCACAAGAAATATTGATTGGAAGAGCTACGCGTCTGCGATATCCGAAAAAATAGAATCGACACAAGAGTTTCCTCCGGAGGAAGAGTACGGGTTCCTGGCTGGCTTGATTCTCGATACCGCGATTCAAGCTCAGACCAAACGCGTACCAGACACGAACTCACACGGGCGTCCTCCCAACCCATGGTGGGACGAAGAGTGCTCAGACGTGTACGCGGAGAAGGCTGCTGCGTATAAGACCTTCCGGGACGACGGGGTGCCAGCTAGCTACCGACAGTACGTGAGGGCGGAAACGCGCATGAAGGGTTTGATGAAAGCCAAAAAACGTAGCTACTGGCACCGGTTCGTCGACGGACTAACGTGAGAAACATCGATGAGCACTCTTGGAGTACGGCCCAGCGTCTACAAAACCGAAACAGTACTAACGAGAGCGTGGAATATTCAAACCGTTGGATATTCGATTTTGCCAAAAAGGTTTGTCCGGATTCCGCCCCGACACAGAAGATCTACCGCGCCGCGTCCCCTCACGATAACGCGACAAAACACCGTTTCCGATGGTTCACTTGCTCTCTTGTCATGTAACAATAAAGCCCCAGGGCCAGACAGAATCAAATTTAACTTGTTAAAGAATCTGCCAGACTCAGCCAAGAGAAGCTTGTGAATTTATTTAATAAGTTTCTTGAGGGTAATATTGTCCCTCATGACTGGAGGCAAGTGAAGGTCATCGGCATTCAAAAACCAGGAAAACCAGCCTCCGACCACAATTCGTATCGACCGATTGCGATGCTGTCCTGTATCCGAGAAAATAATGTTGTTTCGCCTCGACAATTGGGTTGAAGCAAATGGCTTACTGTCAGATACACAATTTGGTTTCCGCAAAGGCAAAGGGACGAACGATTGTCTTGCGTTACTCTCAACAGAAATTCAAATGGCTTATGCTAGCAAAGAGCAGATGGCATCAGTTTTCCTAGATATAAAGGGGACTTTTGATTCAGTTTCCATCAAAATTCTTTCTGAGAAGCTGCACCAGCATGGTCTTTCACCGACTCTAAACAACTTTTTGCTAAACTTGCTGTCTGAAAAACATATGCATTTTTCGCATGGTGATTTATCGACATCACGAATTAGCTACATGGGTATTCCCTTCTCTATAACTTTTACGTGAATGATATTGACGAATGTCTTGTCAATTCCTGCACGCTAAGGCAGCTTGCAGATGACGGTGTGGTCTCTATTACAGGACCCAATGCCGCCGATCTGCAAGGACCATTGCAAGATACCTTGGACAATTTGTCTGCTTGGGCCCTCCAGCTGGGTATCGAATTCTCCACGGAGAAAACTGAGCTAGTCGTATTTTCAAGGAGGCGTGAACTAGCGCAATTACAGCTTCAATTAATGGGTCAAACTATTGCTCAGGTTTCAACTTTCAAATATCTCGGGGTCTGGTTCGACTCTAAAGGAACCTGGGGATGTCACATTAGGTATCTGAAACAGAAGTGCCAACAAAGGATCAACTTTCTCCGTACAATAACCGGAACATGGTGGGGTGCCCTCCCAGGAGACCTAATCAGGCTATACCATACAACGATATTGTCGGTGATGGAGTACGGGAGTTTCTGTTTCCTCTCCGCTGCAAACATACATTTCATCAAACTAGAGCGAATCCAATATTGTTGTTTGCATATTGCTTTGGGTTGCATGCACTCGACACATACGATGAGTCTAGAAGTTCTGGCGGGCGTCCTTCCGCTGAAAAATCGATTTTGGGAACTCTCATATCGATTGCTCATCCGATGCGATATCTTGAACCCGTTAGTAATTGCAAATTTCGAAAGGCTTGTCGAGCTCAATTCTCAAACCCGATTTATGTCCTTGTACTTCGATTACATGGCTCAAAATATCAATCCTTCATCATATTATCCCAACCGTGTCAATCTCTTTCATGCTTCTGATTCAACTGTACTCTTCGACACATCCATGAAAGACGAGATTCGTGGAATCCCGGATCACATACGTCCGCAAGTGATCCCAAGCATCTTTCATAGTAAATTTCGAAAAGTCGACTGCAACAAGATGTTTTACACCTACGGGTCAAACCTCGACGGCTCCACTGGCTTCGGTATATTCAATCAAAACCTCACCGCCTCATTCAAACTCAATGATCCTGCTTCAGTTTACGTCGTAGAACTTGCTGCTATTCATACACTATGGGATCATTGATACTCTGCCCACCGATCCTTACTTTATTGTCTCGGATAGCCTCAGCTCAATAGAGGCTCTCCGTTCAATGAAACCTAGAAAGCACATTCCATATTTTCTGGGGAAAATCTGGGAGCGCCTGCATGCTTTGTCTGTTAGATCGTACAAGATTACCTTAGTTTGGGTTCCCTCGCATTGCTCCGTTCCAGGTAATAAAGAAGCGGACTCTTTAGCTAAGGCGGGCGCTTTACAAGGTGATATATATATATATATATATATATATATATATATATGAAAGACCAATTAGCTTCAGCGAAGTTTTCAGTATTACTCATCAGAGAACCCTCGAAAGTTGGCAAACTTCATGGAGCAATGGTGAACTGGGAAGGTGGCTACATTCGATAATCCCTAAGGTATCAACGAAACCTTGATTCAAGGGGATAGATGTGGGTCGAGATTTTATTCGCGTGATGTCTCGGCTCATGTCCAATCACTACACGCCGGATGCTTATCACCGGCGTATTGGGCTCGTGGATAGCGGTATCTGCGCTTGTAGCAACTGTTATCACGAGATCGATCATATTATCTGGTCATGCGCCGAGTACTGTTCTGCCAGATCTCAACTATTCGATTCCCTTCGGGCCCGAGAAAGATCACCCAATGTCCCGGTTCGAGATGTGCTAGCAAGCCGCGATCCCCTCTACATGTTCCTTATATACACGTTCCTAAAAATCATCAATATCCAAATTTAACTGCCCCTATCATCTTTTATCATTCCCAGAAGTGCCCTCTTCCGCCTATCGTACCCCAACGATGGTCTGATGCGACTCCAAGACGAGACAAAACATCTGTCGAATGACCCAACAACACGAGACCTACAGAACAACATTACACGCGCAACGCGGTGTGATTCCGATCCGCATCTGAGCCGTACTACGAAATCGTCTGGAGGAACCCCTGCCGGCTCGAGGAAGACCGCCCGGCGTCCCAATACATGATGCATCCGTCCGAATCTGTAATCCTGGCCGTTGTTTCAAGATACCGGAAACCTCTGTCAGCCTTGTGCACCTTCTCTCCCATGTCTCTGATACACAAATGTAGGACTTCACCCCCCCTCCCCCCCTGGAATATCTTCCCAAAATTTGGGTGCCTCCCTATCTTCTAGTTTTAGTTGATCAATATTTAATCTCGTTAAGAAATGCCCAACAGTACCAACAGTAATAGCCCTAATTAATCCCCCCCAATCTTAATAAAATTGAACCACTCCTAGTTAATAAGCTTGTAAAATGTTCCTCCTAAGTTAATATTTAATTGCTCCAACAATCTCCCTTCTAAAAATCATAAAGTGCATTGCTATACAAAGAACACACAAAATGACCCCCTCCCCCTAATCTTACGAATATTATATTATCCTCTCTTGTATATGTATAAGTTAGCTGTAAAATTCCTTTAGTTTCATTGTATAAAAACAAAATTATATTAAATGTGTAACCTCCTAGTTTTAAGCAATTCAAAATGTAAAACAAAAAAAAAAGGTACCTTTAAGCTAACGCAAACGTGCCTTATCAAATAAACGAATTGAATAAAAAAAACCTGTTTTAATCCACCTAACGGTGCAATTGTGCCTTTCTCATTTCTTCAAACTATGACCATTACCATTTCTTCAAACTATGACCACAGACTAACAGACATAACACTATGAGGGAATTCCCTCAAAAAACATCGATCCGACCATTTTCCGATAACACTAGCTCCACCTTTTATTCACGGTCCCAAACACTCATTTACTGGTGGGTTACCCCTCAGATTTGGGAGCAATTTTTCACTAGTGGTCTATCCCCCATATACTTGTTCATATGTCAGTGGCGCCATAATTTCAAATGTGGCCACAGTCCCAACTACAAATATATTTAAAATGACCGTTAAAGCGGGCGAAGCTTTGTTTTTAAGTGTTATGTCTGTTAGTCTGTGCTATGACCATGACCGATTATGTTCAATATAATTGTGGAAATGTCTATTACATTCTTAACCCAAGAACGTTGCACTTGCGTTTTCCACCCTAGAATGTTGCACTGGGATATAAAGGTAAAAATGCAAACAAAAGAAATGTATAACACATCACTTTCTTCGTTTTTAAATTTCGAAAACAGCTGTGTAAGTGAAAGTAAGGAATTTATTGAATCAATGATACATCAATTGGTTTGAACAAAATAAAAAGTGAAAAATTAAAGGGTAGTGTACAAGACGCGACCGCAGTCACATTGAATATGCAGCATTATTATTGAACACCTTGCACGAAGTTATTTCATCGCATCAATACCACGCATGACGTTGTTGCATTTTTTGAAATCACACCGACGATAAATGTTTATATGCTTTTTTACATTATTGGATAAACAGTATTCACATTCTTAAAAAAATAAATCCCATGGGAATCGGAATATAGTGGCTCGAATCGTTTTGTCGAGAGGGCCTGGGAAGTGGAAGGGTATGGGGGAGGGGAGCAAGGGTAGGAGAAACATCCAACTCCATATTATATCTTGCATTTGTGACTAAGATAGTAAAAATTGGTTCAGTCTTCACCGAAGAACTGATTCTGGTATATACCCGGAATCGTCGATATACCCACATTACCACGGCAGATGGCTGGCTAACGGGAGGCGCGATGCCCCACCTGCCAACACCAATCGCCTCAATACATGCTGGCAAGTGACGGGCAAACGAAATGCAGGCTCAGATGCAACAACCAGGCGGATGGCTGCGTTCTTTGCTATGAATATTAGCCCCGCCATTCGCATGCCTTTTGCCTGCCGTTCGCACGCCATCCGGTCGCCAGCATGCCTGCCGGCGGGTGGTACCTTCGGGTGGGGCATCCCGCCTCCCATAGAGTAATAAATAATTCAAAGTTGTTCTAAATCGATGAAACGTGTATAAACTGTATGTAAACGTCAAACTTTGACGTTTAAAGACAGATCATAATCCTTTCATCGATTTAGAAATATTATTCAGGAAAAATTAAAAATGTTTTACCAAGTACATTTAATATTAGGTAATCTAAAAAAAAGTTCTTAAAGTTTTGTATTTCGGGATTTTGTAATGTGTGGATAATTTTGCATAATTTATTGTTTCGGAATTTTTGACTGTTCAGTTTTTGAATTTACTAGTTATTGAATTGTATGATTTCTCAGTTGCACTTATTCACACTAGTAACAGTGATACAATGCTCTGCCAAGTGATGTTATGCAGCAAAGTTAGTGTGATGCAGCTTGGCCATACAGCTGAGGCCAAGTTTCCGCTGGAGAAGGTTTTAGTAAATCATCCGTCGGAAGTGCAAGCAAATCTGTCATCCAATCGTTTGTCTGGTTAAATCAAACATACTGGCTATGATTAGTTTTAAGCCGACTAAGCGGCAGTGAAGTCGAATAGTGTACAGAAATGCAATGTAACGTTGTTACCGCTGTAGTATATTAATATTTTGTGTAAATAATATGCGTAGGCACAATCACAGTGCGTTTTGTGGATACCAAGTGACTGCAGATCAAATCGATACCGCTCAGTCGGCTTAAAATTAGCTATAATACCTACCCGGTCAAACCATTCGCAATTTGATTCGGAATCCGAAATGAATTCAATATGGAATCCAGTTAAAAGGCAACAACCGATTCCGAAACCTACTGAGTCAGAATAGGTTATTGCATTTGAGCTGAGTCGAAATTCATATTGAATTCATTCAAGATTCCGAACCGGTTTCGGAATCGGTTTGACTGAACATATTTGAGTAAACCGAAGGCCTTAGTATAAAGGTGCGCAAAGAGTGTACAGAGAATAAAGCCAAAAAAGTCTACTTATTAGAGATGGTCGGGTTCGGGTTTTTAGACCCGAAACCCGGACCCGACCCGAACCCGACGGGTTTCGGGTAAGGTTCGGGTTCTATAAATTGAAGCTTTTCGGGTTCGGGTCGGGTTCCGGGTTTTCAAAATTGAAATTCTCGGGCTCGGGTCGGGTCCGGGTTTTTAAAATTTTGAACTTTCGGGCTCGGGTCGGGTTCGGGTTTTTCAAATTAGAAAATTTCGGGGTCGGGTCGGGTTCGGGTTTTTAACAAAACAACCCAACCATTTCTTGACGCTGTCTATACACAAAACCCAGTCTCTTTTTATACTTCGTGATACGAATGGAAGACACATATAACCGTACCAAATGGTAGCACCTTTAAATCGCTAGAATTCGTCGTATTTTCTGGTGCCCAAATATATTATTTTTTCATTCTTGTATAAAGTTCTGTCTCTTCAGATTCGCAAACTGACTGAATTATTTTATGTTTTAAAAGAACATTCATGAGAGAGTATTCAACAATACGTGTTTCACATCTAAAATTTCTTTGCGATTTATTTTTCATGATAATTAGTAATAAATCAAGTCAACAGGAATTTATCGGAAAATATTGGTTCAACTTTCTGTTTTAAAATATTAATTTCGACAGGTACTTTAAAACCGATACGTAGGCCGCGGTCAGGGTAAACGCGTAAAACTCAGCCAAAGCGTACAGCAAATAGTATCTAAAGTAAAGCGAGTAGTAGAAACAATAAAAACCAATCTATTGATCGGCTCCTGATTCCTCGTTTTGACAGTCGCGAGAAATCGAACAGTGGGTGTGGCGAGTGCACTTAATGGTAGTACTTTTTTGCTACATATTGAATAATAATTGGCCATTAACCCTACAACGGTTTCGTGACTTTTTCTCTAAGTAAACGGTTTTGTGGGATACATTCGTACCCCAGAACTAAAATCGCTCTAATATGCCTAATCTTTATTAAATTTTATAATTAAATTGGATAGTTTTATTCTAAAACATACAATTTTACACAAGTTTTTCGCTTACTATGTAACGATGTTTTTCTTTTAAAACAAGATATAATAATGTTTTCGGAATTATGTAAACATGACAAAACATTAACGTAAACGGTTTTGTGGGGTACATTTGTACCCCAAAGAAACTTTAAGCGGGTACTGTTAAGTTGGTCAAATGCAACAAATAGGTTGTACCTGCTTTAGTGAAAGTTTAGTAACAATCAAATTGATTTATGATAAATATTACTTGCAGTTAAAATAAACTGTAACCATTGACTAAAAAGGGCGTTGTAGCCCGGGGACGATTTCGCAATTCCCATATATTGAAATCACAAATTTGGTGGTACTGCTGTGGCCAATTACCATAGCTAATTTAATACATGTGATAAATCATACAAAACTGCCTTGCAGGAATGGTTTTTGATACAAACTTAGAACTTTTGGTTAAGTACGACGGGCAAGGTTGTTTGAAACTGTTACCATTAAGTTGTTTGTTTCCCCATGAGTTAGCGACCGATTTATTCTACTTTCCGGTTAAGATATCGACGATTTGTAAGTTTCTCATAACATTACAAATTTGACGTTCAATAATAGCAATTTTTTTTTCTTTTTAAAATAATAGCAAATAAAAATTGGGATTCTATTGGCCAGTGATTCGTTTTGCCATAGGCAGATTTAACTCAACACGTATGGTGCTACTTCAGTTTCGAGTGATTCTACTATTCTAAGATGACCCTAGGGTGCCTAAAATTAAAAATCTTTGAGATCTTTGGTGGATTCTCCATTTTAGCAAGTTTGGTTCGGATCGGGTTTCTCAAATTAAAAATTTTCGGGTCGGGTCGGGTTCGGGTTTTCAAATTTTAAAATTCTCGGGGTCGGGTCGGGTTCGGGTTTTACAAAATTTTCATTCTCGGGTACGGGTCGGGTCCGGGTTTTCTAATTTTGAAAATTTCGGGCTCGGGTCGGGTGCGGGTTTTTCAAATTTTATACTTTCGGGCTCGGGTCGGGTTCGGGTTTTTCAATTTTCAAGCTCTCGGGTTCGGGTCGGGTTCGGGTTCAAAAAAATTGAAACCCGACCATCTCTACTACTTATTGAGCAAAATATCTACAGAGGTATCAAAGACGGATTCCTATTGTGCTCGACTTTTTTTTTGACTTAACTCTTTGTGTAATTGTTCTCAATAAACAAACCGGACAAACAAGTGAATCACAGGTTGGTTTTGCACATCCGCCAGCGGGTTTGACAACACCTCGTCAGGCGGATCCTCAGCGGCTTCGTGCCGCTTGGCATCCTTCGCCTCGACTATGTGGTCCAGCCGCACAACGCTAGCTTTACTGCATAACATGACTTGGCAGAGCACTATGTCACTGTTACTAGTGTTATTAAGCACAACTGAGGAATGATAATTTCAATAATTTATAAATTCAAAAACTGAACGAAATTCTAAAACAGGCTAAATTATGTATTATAAAAATCAGAAATACTAAACTTTGAGAGCGCAAAATTTATATTTTTTTGAAAATTAATGACTGAAGTAACAGAAATTTATAAATTTATGAATTCAAAAACTTGCTAAAAATATCTCAAATTCAAGATATCTGTAATCAAAACTTAAAAAAATTTGAGATTAGGGAATCCTATCTATAATTCAACAAATCAAAAATTCAATAGCTAATAAATTTAAAAATCCGAGAAGGAAAAAATTGAAAAAATACTAACATTCCCCAATTCAAGTATTACAAATTCAGTAGTTCAAAGGCACTAAAAATGCAAAAAAAAATCAACAGGTCTAAAAATACAAAAATTCTCAAATCCAAAAGATCAAAAATTGAAGATATCAAAAATTGAGGAATTTTAAAATTCAAAAATTCAAGAAATCAAAGATTTAAAAATTCAAAAAAATAAAAGTTCAAAGTTTCGGAGATTCAAAGATTCAGAAATACAAAAACTCAAAAAATCAATGATTAAAAAATACAAAAATTTGAAAGTTCAATAATTCCAATATTCAATCATTAAAAAATTTAAAAATTCGAAGAGCAAAGAATTAAAAAATTCTATGATTCAGAAATTCAAATTCAAATATGAAAAAAATTGGAATTCAGCGATTAAAAAATTCTTGAATTCTAAAATTGAAAATTTCAGCAATTCAACACAACAATAATACAAAAATTCACAAACGCGAAAGTACAAAAATACAACAATAAAAAATACAAATATATATAAATGCAAAAATTCAAAGGATCAATAAAATATTAAAATATTCAGAAATTGAAAAATTCATAAATTCGAATATTTCAATTACCAAAACTTCAATAATTCGAAAATTCAACCATTCAAGAATTCTAACGATCAAAGATTAAGAAATTCGAAAATTTAAAAAATCTGAGATTGAAAAATTCTAAAGTTTAAAAATTCAAATTTCATAAATTCAACAGTACAATAATACAAAATAAAAAAACGCGACGTACAAAAATAAAGAAGTTCAAAAACACAAGAATGCAAAAATACTAAACACAGAAATACTAAAATTCTAAAAATACAGAAATAAATACAAAAACACAAACATTCAAGACTATAAAAATACAAAATTTTTAAAAATACAAGAATTCATAAACACAAAAATAAAAAAAAATACCGGGATACAAAAATACAAGAATACAAAAATGCAATAATACAATAAATACAAAAAAAACAAAATCACAAAAATACAAAACCACAATAACATAAAAATACTAAATCACAAAATACAAAACAAAACAAAATACAAAAACACAAAAGTATAAAAAAGGAAAAACAAATATACAAAAATACAAATTATTGCAATCAAAAATACCAGAATACAAAAATACTCAAACACACAAATACAAGAGCACAAAAATACAAAAATTCAAAAAGACGAAAATATGAAAATACAAAAACGCAAAAAATCCAAGAATACAAAAATACCCAAACACAGAAATGAAACACAAAACGAAAAAATACAAAAATATAAATATATACAAATACAAAACTACAAATACGAAAATTCAAAAATACAAAATACAACACAAAAATACAAAAAAAACAAGGATAGAAAAATATAAAAATACAAGAATACTAAAACACAAAAATTCAAAAATCCAACAATACAAATATACAAAACCTTAAAAATATAAAAACACAAAAATACCAAAATACAAAAATATTGAAACACAAAAATACATGTGCACAAAAATACAATATTACAAAAATGCAGGAATGCAAAAATACAGAATACAAAAATATAAGGAGAGAAAAAAAATAAAAGGGTTGTGTACACACGACCACGGTGACATTAAAAATATAGCTTGTCTCAAGAGCGTGCCAAATAATTCGCGAACAAATTTGAATCTATCAAAACTATCGACTCATTACAGGGCTGGAGACTATCGCGAGGCAATTTCGCATTTTCGCGAGCTTTTCAATTTTACCGATTTTCAAAAGACTACCTCTATTGCAGAGATATTAAATTATTATCAATATTTAAGTTAGGCGTTTCTGAACAGGTTAGTGCATAAATGATAAAAATTCATCTAGTAATAGTGGAGTTATAAGCGTGCAAACCTTACATAGTTTCGTTACATTGGGATATTGTAGATTTTAGAATAACACCTAGCCCCAGATAGTGGAGTAAGACATCTTTAATGTCAAAACACAAGAATGATGAAACACAAAAATTCAAAAGCTTAGCTTAGCTTAGTTGACCGCCCGTGAGTTTCCCGTGATTGATCAAAGCCTGTTGAAATTGCATATTGCACCAATTGTATGATACTTGGGAGTAGTACATCATACTCAACGTGCAACCTAAAGAGACTAACGGCCCTATTCTGCGCGGCGTGTGATGTGAGACGACTAATCTCACCTCACTCTAAGTGACTTTTCTCACTCAATTCTGAAGAGTCACTTCGGGTGACGTGAGACGCCCATTTAACCGCAATGGAGAATCTCACCTCACTCGAGTCGACTCTCAGAATCGGACGAAAAAAGTCACGTAAAGTGAGGTGAGTTTAGTCACCTCACGTCACACGCCGCGCAGAATAAGGCCGTAAGATTATAGTATGATCAATAACGTAGATGGCGACGCCCATGCAGGTCAATTTTTGGGATGGGAAGGAATGTTAGTTCAATCCTTGTGATTATTATGACCGAGGAATTCTCTGCATTATCCACAAATGTCACAGGAGAAGAAATGAATCAGGATATATCTTGGTCGATATTGTGATTTGTTTTGCACGCTTTGTTTTTTCATTTCAAATTAAAGTTTTCAAGTGCGCGAACTCCAGTAGAAATAAAAATGCTGTTCGAATACGCATTCTAATAATTATTTTTCCCCGGGGGGTTACATATAAGGATAAAGTCATAGATTTTGTAAAATGTACGCGCGAGACACAGACTCAGAGATACACAAGACACCAGGCCATTATAAAATATGATTGGGGTATCTATTCATCCATTTTTGCGACGAGAAAAAAATAATACATACTCCGAAGATCCGGCTATCTACAGTGGGTTATTAGTGTTAACGCGTGCTTGATTTCTTTTTTCAAATATGTTTACGGAAGAAAAACTAGCAAAAGAGAAAAAATATTAATCGAGGCGAGCCGACCCTTCAACAGAAAACCAAGAAATAATTTTGAGCTGCCCAAAATAACCATTAACTGTACCGAAAGATTCTCTCTGCATGACGGACAACTAACAGTTTCACGCGCGCGTCGTTTGCCCCCTTTCCCTGTCAGCATACGATCACAGATTCTAGCCGATCTTCACCAATGCCACTCGCGCTCGAATAGAAACTGAGACAGGCTCCAATCCAAATACAAAAATAATGCAACACAAAAATACAAAAAAATCAATAATGCTAAAATACAAGAATACAAAAATAATCAAATGCAGAAATACAGCAATCCAACAATACAAAAATACCAAACTACAAATATACAAAAATACGAAGGTACTAAAATACGAAAATACAAAAATTTTAAAATACAAAAAGGCTATAATTGAAAAAAATACAAAAACGCAAAGATACAAAATCACAAAAATATAACAACACTAATCACAAAAATACCAAAATACAATAAACACAGGAGTAAAAAAATACGAAAATACAAATATACGAAAATACAACAATACAAAAATGCAAAAATACGAAATTACTAAAATACAAAAATACCAGAATACAAAATACAGAACACTGAAACACAAAAATACAAGATCACAAAACAACAAAAATGCAAAAATATAAATACAAAAATTCAATAATACCAAAATACAAAAAACCAAGAATAAAAAAAGCAAAAATACTTAAATACAGAAATTCAACAATCCAATAATTTAATGAAGCAATAATAACAAAATACCAAAATACAAAACTACGAATACAAAAATACAAAAGTTCAAAAATACAAGAATAGAAAAATACAACACAAACATACAAAAATACAATAAAAAAAACAAGAATAGAATAATACAAAAATACAAGAATACTAAAACAATGAGAACAGACGTCCATCTTCACCATTCAACTTGTGTAAAAATCCCTAACGTCTTTGAAGGTCGTTGGGATATTTCCACCACGTGCGCTACTATCGTCATGTTTTTTGCTGGCTGAGTTCGACTGATTTGACAGCGGTTATACCTCTACCCGGTCAAATCATTCCAGAACCGGTTCGGATTTCTGAGTTTCAGGAGTATGGATTCCAGCTCAAATGCATCAACCGATTGAGTGGAAATCGGTTGTTCCCTTTGAGCTGGAATCCATACTGAATCCATTCAGGATGTCGTACCGGTTCCGGAATAGGTTTGACGGGTATTTGGGATAAGCTGGTATGGTGGCGCTAGTGTTTTAACGCATAATAATTCAAATATTTACACACGTTTTATTAATATATTTGTTCGATCATGGATATCTGTTCTCTGTGACTAAAACATAAAAACACGAAATTCAAAAATACATGAATACAAAAATACAAAGATTCAATAACACAAAAATACAAAACACAAAAATATAAAAATACAAAAACACAAAAATACAAACATACAAAAATACCGAAACACATAAACAGAGTTGCACAAAATCATGACTATCACTTTTTCTTCAAAATGTACGCAAAGCTTCAGTCACAAATCAAAATGATCGTCTTTTTCAGTTGAGAGAACTTGAGCAACCGAAACTGAGCATAGAGAGTACTAACAACAGTGACGAGGGAGAGTGAAAAAAAATAACGGGGCGCAGACAGCCGGAGTCAAGTGACAACACACATTGATAATTCAAGCATGACTTTTGAAAACACCGTAACTAACAAATGTAAACAAACTGAGATTATCACTCCCCCGCATTCTACGCATCTTAATGTACATGCTGACAAACTTTCGTTTCATTATTCGGTAATGCAGCTGAAAAATGCGCAATCGAAATAATGACGAACAAACAACTGACACATCAACAGTGCATAAATACAGTTTCGTCATGTTAGTTACGTTAGGTTTGGTACTGCTGTTATTTTAATTTAATCGGTTTTTGTAACTAAATTATTAAAGTATACTACAATCTTTCTACTAAAATGCTCAATATAGGTAATGTTTCTATAAGGGGAACAAGAGCACGCAGTTCCCTAATTCTAGCCAATATTTTAGAGAAAAAGAATGCAAGTTATGTTATTCTAAGCACATTTTTATTTTCGATTCTCTAAATCTATCCTACAGTAGATCAAATCTAAATACTTGTGACAATGCGAGCAAAAATGAGATGCTAAAATCGACTAATTGAAAAATGTTGAAAGTGTAAAAGTGATGCTCAGAATAACGTAACCTTTATTTGTCTTCAACACACTGCTCAATGTGACAAACTAGAAATGTTGGTTGTCCTCATTGGCATACAGCCTCGGCGGAACAATTCAGTCATAGAATTGATTAAAAAATGATAAGATTAGTCACCACAATTGACAAAACTAAAATAAGGTAAGTGCAACAAAGATACCAAAACTAACGAAAGTAAAACGACGAAACTGTGAGCGTGATACTAATAACATCGTAACTTTAATTTTTCTTCAATCCGCTCTTTTAAATGTCTTGATCGCGAATGTTCGCTCCATTCAATGAAAAGGCATCTTTGGTGAGCATTTTGGCTAAATAATTGTACAATCGGTATGGTTTTTAAATAACATTTAAAACAAAACTTCGAAAATGTCATCGCCGTTTTCTCTGTTTGGGTCAAATGCGAGTTTCGCTGTTTTCAAAAATCATGCTTCAATTTCTCTTTCCTTTTTGTCTACCACGCGAATTCAACAAGCGTAGTTTTTATTCACTAAAATTTAATAATTTATTTAATAATCACCATATACGATTCAATCACTAGTCAGTGTTTATTTGCCTTACATTCGATCGAAATTAGCAACATACTGATAGTTAAACTTGAATGATACTTATAGCTTATATGCTCCTGAATTGGTAGTAATGCATATTGTTTTTTGACCTGGTTTACTGCAAAAATATTTATCAACAGACAGAGCATATTTTTAACTAACCGAACACATCAACATGATCAAAACACAACATAAATTTCTTTTGATTTCCTTGCATTTTAACCCTGCCTACTGTGATTGGGTGCTCTAGACTGCGAATAAACAGAAGTTAGTTTTATGTTATTAGGGAATCCCATAGAATACAGAATGAATATTATATTATTAAATATGACATTACATGAGCAATTTTCGTGGCTTACAACTGTTATCAAAACGGTGACGGAAAATGAAAGACAATATTTCTTAAACAATTTTCTGTTAGCAACCAAACCAATTGTTTAATAGGTAATGTATTTGAACTGTAATATTGAATTCAAGACTTGCATCGTGCAGAATTAAAAAATTTCCTTTGCTAGGCGTAATGACAATAATTTTCAAAACTGACTGTCATCGAGAGGCTTCAGTCAAACTGAGTGAACAAAAGAGCGAAAAGACAGAACATTTTTTTCGCAAAGGCACTCACGTAGTATGACTGACGCTATATGTTGCTGTCACAGTGTGAGAACTTATACGGAAAGAGAGTCGAATATGAATACTGGCGACCGTGTAGGAAGGATTTCTGTTTACGGTTACCGAATGCAGCACTGCACATAAATACAAGAGCGCAAAAATACGGAGATATATAATGCAATAATACAAAAATGCAGGAATATAAAAATACAGAATACAAAAATGCAAGGAGAGAAAAATACAAAAATACAAGAATACTGAAACACCAAAATACAAGAACACAAAGATACAAAAACACAAAAAAATATAAAAATACAAAACCACAAAAATTCAAATATACAAAAATACAAAAATTCATAAATGCAAAAGTTCAAAGGATCAATAAATAAAAAATCAAGAGATGAAAATATCAAATATTCAGAAATTCCAAATTCATAAATTAAAATATTTAAGAATTCAAAAAGTCGGATTCAATATTTCAAAAATTCAAGAATTTTAAAATTTTAGGAATTTCAAAAATTCGATAATTCGAAATTTCAAACATTCAATAATTCAAAAAATCAAATTTTGAAAAATTTTAAAATTCACGCAAATATACACACACGATGACATTTTGCTATCTCGACGAACTGAATCGAATGGTATAATAGACTCAGCCCTGCCGGCCTCGGTTAATAGGTCGAAATTCCGATCGATTGCATAACCTTTCTATATAAGAAAAGCAAAAAGGTCCCTAATAAACATCTTATCATTCAAGAGCCTAACGACCTGTTCAGGGTATCATCCAAACAATATGTGGAATCGTTGGACTATATGGGTTAAAGTTCGTGTATAATATTTTTTTATTAGGGGTGCGAAATCAGCAAAGTCTATTTTTCTCAAAAACATTTTTTTCGGTGTAACATAAAATTTCGACGGTTCATGAATTTTAAGGACATTAAGAGAAATACGAATTCGATTTCTAAAATTTTATGGGGTCCCCCCTAGGGGCAGATCACTCTAACAATGTATAACAAATTTGCATCAAATTAGAAAAAATGCATTTAATTTTCATTTTTGCATCAACTTTGCACTCCCTCGCAGAAAAGTTTATTTAACAAACGTCCTACGCTGATCTACCTCGTTCGACGTTTTGTTGAATTGAGTTCTTTGCGACCGGTCTCACGAACACTAATGAAGTTTCCTGGTTGAAAACAATCCCATTTACTTTTGCCGTCTTTGTTTATTATTTTCCACCAGCTTGTGATGTAGTATTTGTGTCATGTGACGTGTACGTACATGAGCCGTAGAAAAGTCTATGTAGGGCTAGTTTTTGGTAGGGTTTTGACGTCTTACACGCAACGCAAAATACATTATGATTTTCTATTTTGATGAAAAGAAATGCATTTAATTTTGCTGATTTTTAAAAATGCATCACAAGTGATCAGCTCTAGCGGCAGATCGCTTGTGATGCATTTTTAAAAATCAGCGAAATTAAATGCATTTATTTCCATCAAAATAGATATTCATAATGTATTTTGTGTTGCGTGCAATGTTTTTGCGTTGCCTGCAATGTGGTTTGCGTTGCGTGTAAGACGTCTAAACCCTACAGAAAAACTAGCCCTACATTTAACAAAACGTCGAACAAAGTGGATCAGCGTAGGACGTTTGTTAAACAAACTTTTCTGCGAGGGAGTGCCAAGCTGATGCAAAAATGGAAATTAAATGCATTTTTTCTAATTTGATGCAAATTTGTTATACATTCTTAGAGTGATCTGCCCCTAGGATCAGCCCCTAGGGTCCCCCCTTCGAAATGAAAATTTTAGTTCCGGCTTTTATGGGAATTTCTTATGTGATCGGACGAACCACCGTAACCGTAACCATATAACCGATCCGTACAAAATTTTATAGCAGTCTAAAGGTCTTTTAGAAATATTATAGCAGTTTATAGGATAATGTACCTTTCATTTAAGACTAAGTTTGTGAAAATCGACTCAACCATCTCCGAGAAACTGATGTGAGTTTCTTAATTTTGAAAGTTCTATGAGAAAAATCGGTGAGATTATTTGACACATACATAAATATATACACACACGCATACAGACTTTTTCCGATCTCGACGAACTGACTCGAATGGTATAAGAGAACCGGCCCTGTGGGCCTCGATTAAAAAGTCGAAATTCCGACCAACTACATAACCTTTCTAGATGAGAAAGGCAAAAGTGCAAAAATACAAAAATTTAAAAAATACAGAGATTCAAAAATATTAAAATACAAAAATTCGAAAACACAAAAATGCAAAAATACTAAAACACAAAAATACGAAAATATAAACATACGAAAACACAAAACTATCAACTGTTTTCGTTTAATCGGTATGTGAATAATAGAATATGGGTTGGTCCAATTCGGACCTTTTGCCGAATATACGATGCGCGATCGCGTAAAACCCATTGAGAGGAAAGTGTGCGCAGTCGGTCGAGCTTTTAGGAAAACATAAGTTTTCTCAAATCGGTTGACAGATTTTGACGTTATACCTATTTTTAGGTAATTTGGCACAGCGCTTACTTTTTATTGTATATTCATTACAAAGTTTTATATATCAAAGAGAACTTTTCTTTTTACAATTCGAAATTTAGTGAAAATCAAATAGGAATAACTTAGACCGAAATAGGATCTCATTTTTATTGCAAAAAAATGATAAGAAAGGTCCGAATTGGAACAGGGTTGGGGTAATTCGGACCTTTCATGTACTTTTGCCCATAACCGTTCATACACAATACGGTAAAAGATCGGTAAAAGTGGCCTTAGAAAAAATGTGCACAATTGATCAGGCTTTCAGGAAAAAATATTTATTTGTGAATCGGTTGACACGTTCCAGTTCTATATCCCCTATATATATGACACGTTCCAGTTCTAAAATCCCGGGAATACCGACCCATTTTTGGTACCGTAATACCGGTACTGAACAAAAACCAGTACCGGTATTTTCGGTACTATACAATTTTTTATGACAAATATGTTAACTCTGCAGGGGGATCTGTTTCAAAATATCGGTCTGCAAGGTAACGTTTAATTATATTAATTTGCCTTCTAGATAAATCGTTGAGATAACACCTTTGTGTGGGAAAGAGGTGGGGCCATCATCATAATAATTCTAGAAGATAAAGTTTTACTAGCGACATTCTGATTGGTTTCCATTATTCACTGGGTGGCACGTAATAAGACTATGGTCTAAGTCATGTCTGTATTTGGTTTGCTCTTAAATCTTTATCTATAATAGAACGAATAGCGATTTAGTAGCTAACAGTTTTAGAGTTGGTGAACTGCTTCAAATGGGGCGATTTGTAATTATTGGTGATCGGAAAATTCAGCAAAACTCCATAGTTTACCGGAAAGCAAAGAGCCTGAATATGCGTTGGAGAATAGTAGGCAAACGACATAAAGGTCGACACCAATTTTCAGAACAGCAAGAGAGGAAATGCGATTAACCTGCTCGGATTTACTGCCATTCTCGCTTTGATTTACTGTTGTTAATAGAGTTTCATACATTTATCATCTGTTCAAGTCGACGAAAGTCGCACCACTTAGCAGTTATTGATTTCAAAGTGGCCTAAATTTCGAAATAAAAGAAGGTGCTTCATACGAAAAATATCTTCTGTGAAATGAGTCTTGCCATTCCGAAACAATTAAAAACAATAAACATGTTTTTTGATCAGCAAAAATCAATCATCTGAGAATAAGATCATCAGTTTGAGCATTCAATTTCAGTTTGAAGCATTTTTCGAATTTGTTAAAAAAATATTCAATTTGAAGCTTATTTCGATTTTTTTTAAAAAAATATTCGAGTACCGGTACTTTACCGGTACTACCGGTACTGAGGGCTTCAGTACCGTAGTACCGGTTCTCGCCAAAAAGGGTCGGTACTGCGAACCCTAGTTCTATAGCTCATAAACCCTTACTAGGTCCGAATTGGCCCAGCTCCCCCTATGTCTTTTTGTGTTTTGATTTCCAAATTTCTTATTCTTAAATTTTTGTTTTTAAATTATTTAATATTTAAATTTTAAAATTCTTAGACCTTTAAATTTTTAACTCAATGAATTTTTAAATTTTGAAATATTACAAATTTAAATTTTTGAAGTTTTTAAATTTTAGGGTTTCTCAATTTTTAAATTTTCTAATATTTTAATTCCAATTTTTTAAATTCCCAAATTTTGAATTCCTAAGTTTTTAAATTTTCAAATCTATAAATTTTTCAAATCCTCAAATTTTTGCATCTCTTAACATTTAGGTTTTCAAATTAATAAATTTTCGAATTTCAAAACTTTTGAATCGTTAAATTTTTAGATTCTCATATTTTTAAGTTTATGAATCTTAATATTTCCAAATTTTTAAATTTATTAATTTTAAAATTCACAAGTTTTAAGATTCTTAAATTTTTTTGTCGATTTTTATTTTTATTTTTGTTTCAATCTATGTGCCCATTTGAGCAGAATAAGTGAGGAATTTAAGGAGGTCTACTTCATAATAATACGTTGTGATTAATAACACTCATAACAATGACAGTGCTTAAACAAGTGAGCTTGTAAAGCGGAGCTAGTGTGACGTGGCTTGGCCGCATACCCGAGGCGAAGGATCCGAAGAGACGCAAAGCCGCTGAGAATCCGACGGACGAAGAATTGATTAACCCGTTGCTGGAATTTGCAAGCAAACCTGTGATCCTCTCGTTTGACCCCGGATTACTCAAACATTGGGGCTATAGTTGGTTTAAAGCCGACTGAGCGGCAGCGAAGTCGGATAATACACCAGAAAACGATGTGGGGTAGCCACATTAGTCAACCGAAGACTGACTAATGCGGTTACGCCATCACAGGTTCTTCGCCCGCCAGACCCTCAGCGGCTTTGCGCCGCTTCGGATATGCCACGGATATGCGGCCAGGCCGCATCACACTCGCTCCGCTGTGTAAGCTCACTTGTTAAAGAACCGTTATTGTTAAAACTGTTAATAAGCACAACTTATTTTTTTCAGTTTTAACTATGGTTTAAAATTTCACATTTCCGCTCTCGGATTCGGTTTATTTAGATTGAAATACATTCTGTTGGCATAAAACCTCATTAAAATTGGACCTCTTTCACTAAAGTCTCTAAACTAGACAATTACCGAACAAACCTAGCACTTTCTATGCAATATTACTCACCGGACAAAAAAGGCATGAAACGAGAAATTTCCACAATACATAGTGCAGCACCTCCAGCGAGGATTGGCGGAACAACTAAGGACTTTCTTACCACAGCGGCCAGCGAAAAAAAGTGTTTGCTAATATACGAAGTACCGCGGTGGAACAGTCCACCCTCCTTGTACTAGATCACAAATCCCCAAGGTGAATATTTGAGAGCAAAGCAAATGACAAACGAATGCAATAATCAGTGAATACAATTTAGTTTGCAGCACTCCGTGAACTAGCAAGTAGTTATTGACTGCTTTTTTTCAACATGCAGTCCACAATTAAATTTCTTCGCCGAATCAACATCTGAATAATCTTGGCTCTACTAGTTACTCTACTATCAATATAATACTTCGCTCACCTTTGAAAGAAACAAGTATTTTCATACAGAAGAATTTGACGACGACATTAATATCCGCTGCTACCATTTTGTAAAGTTAGTCTTCTATCCTCGAAATCACTATTTTGCACAACAGAAACTTTTCGTTTTGAAATCACTTTTGATTGCGGAGATTTGCTTCGAGCCGTAAATCACTTACACTAGCCCTCCCCCGAGAACGATACCGAAATTCACTGCTGTCCATCTTCAGTAGATTACCGTTAATTCCGATTTTCATTTCGCCAGCGATCAAACCGGACCGTAAAAAAAAATAAATATAAACAACACAATTTAAAAAAAAAAACTAAGTCTAAAAAAACACAAGTCCCGAAAAAATCGCGAAGTCGGCTAAGTGTCAGCCGTCGACTAAAAAATACAACCCCATAAAAAATCCTCCCGATTTTCCCACCGATTAAATCGGTTTTGGTCGGCTGAATCGCCCGACTTTGAAATCGACGAATTTATAGTTTGTTGCACCGACGCTTATGAGAGTTTAACATGAGTGTCTGTCGACGCAATACCAGATGAAATAGGTTGACGAAATTTGTCGAAATCTGTTGATGGAAAACGATTAAATAGGTAGATCTGTCGATAGTTTTGAATTATTCGAACCGGTGTCCCTTACCTTCACTGGGAATTTCTCAAAATAAGTAGAAGACATATTTTCGCAGAAAAATGTTTGATGTTTATATTGTTTTATTTTATGTAAATGAAAAAAAATCTGTAAAAACTTACCTTTGAAACTTAACTTGGCTTGTTGATCTTCCGGATCTTCTTGTTGCTCTTAAAATGTGAAGTGGAATTGTAGTATTCTTGAACTTCCTGGTTGCTTTTTTAACGTACAGGCAACGATTTTATTGAATCAATAGGTCATCAACTGAATATTATTAAGAATTAATAAAAACTAACTTGACAAATATTAATTAGATTTACCCAAATCAATCCGAGCAATAGTCGAGTATACGATCACTTCTTCCTATTAAAAGTGCGGAACTGTAATTTTTTACCAATTTTACTTTTAATTTATTGAAGATATAAGTAAAACTAATAAAAATTATATTTAGAAGATAAAATTTCCGACATAAGCGTTTGTCAACAATACGAGAACCGATTTCGTATGTGGAATAATATGACTATTAAATCTTGTTCCGATGCAACAAAATTTTTCCAACCGATTTTTCAGTCAATTAAGTCGGGTACCAGATTTAAACGTATAATATCTACTGATTAATATGGTGACAAAAATTTTCCCCCGACGTAATTCAATTTAGTCGGTAAATTAGTAGGTCGATCTTGAAGTCACCCGATTTCGTCGGTCGAGCCCACTTTCTGCTGAGGCATGATGGCTAATGAAATTTTGATTTCGTCCGCCATGGCTAGTAAACGGCGGGCGAACATCGTAATAGCGCAGTCCGCTTTTGGGACTTGTATTTTTTTCATCGACGGCTGACACTTAGCCGTTTTCGCGATTTTTTCGGGACTTGTGTTTTTTCGGGACATAGTTTTTTTTCGATTTTTTTGTTATGGGACTTCACGGTATTTTACTGGAGATGTACAGCAGTGAATTTCGGTGGTGTTTCCTCCCGTTCTCGGGGGAGTGGATTATACTGCTAGTGCAAGTGATTTACGGATCGAGCCGAATCTCCGCAATCAAATGTGTTTTCAATAAGAAAAGTTGCTGTTGTGCAAAATAGTGATATTCGATCATAGATGTTGATGACGTTGTCAAATTCTTTTGCATGAAAATACTTGTTTCTTCCAAAGGTGAGCGAAGTATTATATTGATAGTAAAGTAGCCAGTAGAGCCAAGATTATTCAGATGTTGATTCGGCGAAGAAATTTCATTGTGGATTGCGTGTTGGAAAAAAGCAGTCGGTAACCACTTGCTAGTTCACGGAGTGTTGCAAACTAAATTGTATCCACTGAATATTGCATTCGTTTGTCATATGCTTTGCTCTCAAATATTTACCTTGAGGATTTGTGATCTAGTACCCGGAGGGTGGACTGTTCCACCGCGCTGCTTCGTACATCAGCAACCCTCGCTGGAGGTGCTGCACGATGTATTGTGGAAATTTCTCGTTTCACGCCTTTTTGTCCGGTGAGTAATATTGCGTAGAAAGTGTTAGGTTTGTTCCAATGCCAAGAGAAACTTGAAGTACTCCGGAGGAAACAATGAGAAAATCGTTCCTGTAATCTCTTCTTTCTCTTGATAATTATCTAGTTTAGAAAATGTATTTCAATCTAAATAAACCGAATCCGAGAGTGTAAATGTGAAATTTTCAACCGTAGTTAAATAAACTGAAGAAATAAGTTGTGCTTAATAACAGTCTTAACAATAGCAGTTCTTTAACAAGTGAGCTTACACAGCGGAGCTAGTGTGATGCGGCCTGGCCGCATACCCGAGGCGAAGGATTCGAAGCGGCGCAAAGCCGCTGAGGATCCGCCGAACGAGAAATTGATAAACCCGTTGCTGGAATTTGTAAGCAAACCTGTGATCATTCCGTTGGTCCGGTTTACTTAAACATAAGGGTTATAGGTAGTTTAAAGCCGATTGAGCGGCAGCGAAGTCTGACAATACACCAGAATACGATGTGGGGTAGCCACATTAGTCAACCGAATACTGACTAATGTGGCTATGCCACATCACTTTCTGGTGTACGAGCTTTCAACTAACTATAGCCTCTATGTTTGAGTAAACCTGTCAAACGAGAGGATCACAGGTTTGCTTGCAATTTCAGCAACGAGTTAATCAATTCCTCGTCCGGCGGATTCTCAGTGGCTTTGCGCCTCTTCGGATCCTTCGCCTCGGGTATGCGACCAAGCCACATCACATTAGCTCCACTGTATAAGCTCACTTGTTTAAGTACTGTTATTGTTATGAGTGTTATTAATCACAACTTATTTTTTCAGTTTATTGAACATTGGTTAAAAATTTCACATTTCCGCTCTCGGATTCGGTTTATTCAGGCTAAAATACACCCTATTGGCAAAAAACCCCATTGAAAATGGACCTCTATCGCTATAGTCACTAAACTAGACAATTACTTTTCTCTTTTTTCTTCTTCTGCTAGCTCCGGTTTAAAAAGGAGTAAGTATGTTTTGCTCCGGAGCAACTTTCGTGTACTGTAACAAACCTAATATTTTCTTTGTCCTAGTCAAGGTGAAGGGTTTCATGTACAATTGTGAAATAGTTTATCAGAATTGTCAGGAGGAAAAGCTTCCTAATATTGCATAGTACTCTCCGCTTCAAGGCAAATCAAGCGATAAGAAGATTTGTCACACATGTGATGAAGTATTTGTAAGTGTTAAGTAGCATCACATAATTAAGGAGAATCCAAACCTAATACATACTCACTGCCAGGTACTTATGCAAATGACTATCAGAACCAATCCCAATTATTGCGACTTCCTTAAATTCCATACTCACGTATTCTACTCAAATGCGTACATAGAAACTCGGCAAAAAAAATTAAGAATCTAAAAATTTGGAAATTTTAAAATCAATAAATTTAAAAATTTGGAAATATTAAGTTTCATAAATTTAAAAATATGTGAGTCTAAAAATTTACCGATTCAAAAATTTTGAGATTTGAAAATATATTAATTTGAAAACCTAAAAATTTAGAGATGCGAAAATTTGAGGATTGGAAAAATTTACAGGTTTAGAAATTTAAAAACTTAGGAATTCAAAAATTTGGGAATTCAAAAATTTTAAAATCTTGGAATGTAAAAATTTAACTGTTCAAACTTCTGAAATAATTTTTTTTTTAAATTTAAAAGTTTAGAAATTTAAAGAATTTAATGTTTAAAATTTCGAAACTTAAATTTTTTGAAATTTTTGAATTTAAAGGTAATTTTAAGAACAAAGATTTAAAAGTTAGGAAAAATCAAAATTGAAAAGAATTTGGGGATCAAAAAACAAAAAATCTATGAATTTAAAAAAATTTAAGTTTAAATATAAAAAAATTGAAAAGTAAAAAAATCAAAAAATACAAAAAATTTGAATTTAAAAAGTTTAAGGATACTAAAAATTTAAAAATTCATGAATCTAAAAAATTATATATACGAAAATTTAAAAATTTTAATATTTAAAGATTGAGAAACCTAAAAATTTTAAAAATTTAATAGTTTAAACATCTAAAAATTTGAAAATTTCAATATTTAATAATTAAAAGATTTCAATATTAAGTAATGCAAAAATGTAGAGATTTAAAAACCACATTTAAGAAATTTGAATATCAAAATATTTTGAAATTTAAAGATTTCAATATTAAAAAAATTTCAAATTAGAATTTAAAAATTTAAGAATTAAAAGTTTAAAACATTAAAAATTCATAAATTTCAATATTTAACAATTTAATAATTTAAGAAATTTTAAATTTAAGAATTCAAAAAATTTAAAATGTGAACATTTAAAAAAAAATTCAAGAATTTAAAAAGTTAATAGTTTAATAATTTAAAAATTTAAACGCTTCAAATCTTGAAAATTTAAGCATTTAAAAATTTAAAAAATTTTGAACATTTTATCAGGAATTTAAAAACTTAAGAAAAAATATTTAAAAGTTTAAAAATTCAAGAATTTAAAAATATAATAATGTAAGGAATTTTTGAATCCATCATTTTAAATTTTTTTGAGTATTAAAATTTTTAAAAGCTTCAATTTCTGATATTTCGAGCTGTTGAATTTTGGAAATTTTCAATTTATTTGCGTATTTTTGAATATTTGTATTCAGAGTTTTTAAATTTTTAAGCTCTTTGATTTTAAATTTTTGAATTTTTGTTTTTTTTGAAAATTTTGCTTTTTCCAAATTTTTATCTCTTGAATTTTTGTACTTTTTATCAATTTGTATTTTTGTATTTCTAAATTTTTTGTTTTCTTGGACTTTAGCATTTTCGTATCTTTTATATTTTTGTAATTAATAACACATAATTATGTTTTTGTATTTGTGTACTTTACCATTTTGTATTGTGGTATTCTCGCATTTTTGTAATTTTGTATTTTTGTATTTCTACATTTTTGTATGTTTGTGTTTTCGTATTTTTATATTTTTGTATATTAGTATATTTGTATTTTTGTATTCTTGCATTTTTATATTTTTCTATTTTTGCATTTTTGTATTTTCAAATTTTCGTATTGTTGTATTTTTGCATTATTGAATTTTGGTATTGCTGTATTTTTGTATTTGTATATTTTTGTATTTAGAATTTTTGTATTTTTGCGTTCAAGTATTTTTGGATTTCTGTATTTTTGTATTTATGTATTTTTATATTTTTGCATTTTTCTGCGTTGTTGTATTTTGAATTTTTACATTTTTTGTTTTCTTGGACTTTAGCATTTTCGTATCTTTTATATTTTTGTAATTAATAACACATAATTATGTTTTTGTATTTGTGTACTTTACCATTTTGTATTGTGGTATTCTCGCATTTTTGTAATTTTGTATTTCTACATTTTTGTATGTTTGTGTTTTCGTATTTTTGCATTTTGGTATTTTTATATTTTTGTATATTAGTATATTTGTATTTTTGTATTCTTGCATTTTTATATTTTTCTATTTTTGCATTTTTGTATTTTCAAATTTTCGTATTGTTGTATTTTTGCATTATTGAATTTTTGTATTGCTGTATTTTTGTATTTGTATATTTTTGTATTTAGAATTTTTGTATTTTTGCGTTCAAGTATTTTTGGATTTCTGTATTTTTGTATTTATGTATTTTTATATTTTTGCATTTTTGTGTTTTAGTTTTCTGCGTTGTTGTATTTTGAATTTTTACATTTTTGTATTTTGCATTTTTATTTCGAAGGGGGGACCCCATGAAATTTCAGAAATTTAATTCGTATTTCCTTTAATGTCCTTAAAATTTATGAAACGTCGAGATTTTATGTTACACCGAAAAAAATGTTTTTGAGAAAAATAGACTTTTTGGAACTTTGCTGATTTCGCAATGCTCCCAATGCTCCCATAAGCTGCTATATAAATTTGAGTTGATCCGACTTCCGGTTCCGGAGTTACGAATTGAAGAGTACGGTCACACATCAAATTCCTTTATAAACTGGTAACACCATGATGCCCGAATGATATAATACATATTCAAATAGGTTCAACATTACTTGGATTTGCGGTTCTATATCAATAAAACCAATCAAAGTAGTTTTGACCACATTGGCCACCTATGACGGTTATTGATGCCCCCGGGGAGCCCGCCAAGTTCCTAAGCTAATATCCCCCTATTTTCCAGCGAACTCTTAACTGATTTTTACAAACTTGATTTCAAATTAAAGACATAATACTTCCATTGACTGCCATTGAATTTCATTCAGTCTTGATTTTTGGTTCCGGAGTTACAGTTTGGTTATTGCGGTTACAAAGGAATTTCTCATATAAACCGGTACAATCGTAACACCTCATAGTTTAAAAATCTATTGAAATGAACATCAAAATACTTCGATTCGCTGGCCTAGATTCTTGGAATATATTGTCCATTATCGATAATTCCGGAAGTCCCGGGTTCCGGACATATTTCAGAACTAGAGCCACTTCGGTGATGACTGCACCAATTTTCACTAACCTAGTCTCAAATGGAAGGCATAGTATGAAGTTGCACCCCCCATCTACCCCTCCTTCCTCTCACACCCCTTTTCAACTCTCTTACCTTCACCCCCCTCCCCCTCTCTTTGACCAACTTCACACCCGCATTCCCTTCACCCCAAATATGTTAGGTTTTTCCTAACGCATCCTCCCCTCCCACTAATTATGCCCCTACCCTTTCCCACCACTGCGCATTTCAAAATATGTTAAAGTGAAGACAACATTGAACTCGCGCTGTTAAGCTAATTAAATATTATATTTTTGTTTGTCTCAAGTGTGTCAGCGTCGACATGTTGCTCATCAGGTTCGTAGCAGTCGTGCACTCATATATACTTACCAAGTGTAATAAGAATGTAATAGCCATTTCCTCAATGTTATACTGAACGCAACCAGCTTTGATAAATGAGAAAGACACAATTACACCACTAGGTGGATTAAAACAGGTTTTATTGCATTTTAGTGTTTTCCTATTTTTGTATTATTATATTTTTGTGTTTTCGTACTTTTGTATTTTTAAATTTTGTATTTCTGTATTTCTACCTTTCCGAATTATTGCATTTTTGTTATAATATTTTTGTAATTTTGGATTTTTTTGTCTGTATTATAGCATTTTTGTATTTTTGTATTATTGTTTCTTCATATTTTTGTATTTTTAATTTTTGCATTTTTGTATTTCTGCATTTCTGAATCATTTCAAATTTGAATTTTTATTTTTATTGTATTGTATTGTATTGTGGTGAATTTCTGAAATTTTTATTTTTGAATTTTGAAATTTTTCTATATTTAATTTTTTAAATGATTAAATGTTAGAACTTTCGAATTATTGAATTTTTGAAATTTCTAAAATTCATGAATTTTTGAAATATTGAATTTTTGAATCTAACTTTTTGAATTCCTAAATAATTTAATTTATGGATTTTTGAATATTTGATATTTTCATCTCTTGATTTTTTATTTATTGATCCTTTGAACTTTTGCATTTATGAATTTTTGTGTTTTTGTATTTTTGTTTATTTGCATTTTTGTGTTTTATAGTTTTATAGTTTTGTGATTTTGTATTTTTATATTCTTGTGTTTTTGTATCTTTGTGTTCTTGTATTTTTGGGTTTCAGTATGTTGAATTTTTCTATTCTTGTATTTTTTAAGTTTTGTATTTTCGTATTCGTAGTTTTGTATTTTAGTATATTCGTATTTTGGTATTTTGTTATTTTTGTATTATTAAATTGATGTATTATTGGATTGTTGTATTTCTGTATTTGAGTATTTTTGCATTATTTTATTCTTGGATTTTTAGCATTTTTGTATTGTTGTAATCTTGTATTTTTGCATTATTGAATTTTTGTATTTTCATATTTTTGTATTTTTGCATTTCGTTTTTTTTTTGTGTTTCAGTATTTTTGTATTCTGGTATTTTTGCATTTTTAGTAATATCGTATTTTTGTATTTTCGTATATTTGTATTTTCGTTTTTTTACTCTTTTGTTTTTTGTTTTTTGGTATTTTTGTGATTTAGAGTTTTTATATTTTTGTGATTTTGTATCTTTGTGTTTTTGTATGTGTTCTATTATTGCATTCTTGTATTTTTGCATTTTCTTATTTTTGTATTTTAAAATTTTTGTATTTGCCTATTTTAGCACTTTCGTATTTATATATATATATATTTGTATTTTTGTATTGTTGGATTGTTGTATTTCTGTATTTTTGTATTCTTGTATTTTTAGTTTTTTTGTATCATTGATTTTTTTGTATTTTTATATTTTTATGCTCTTGTATTTTTGTATTTTGGTATTTTTGTGATCTCGTATTTTTATATTATTGTGTTTTTGTATTGTTGTGTTTTTGTATTTTTGAATTTTTGTGGTATAGTGTTCTTGTATTTTGCATTTTTTGTATTCTAGTATTCCTGTATTTTTGAATCTTTGTATTGTGCGTTTAATCTCTATCTGAACGGACGGTTAAAGTATTCGTTCGGTCGAGTAGTCGCGAGAATAGTCGCTGACACTTCATTGTCAACCAGTTTGTCAAAAATTAATCGAGTCATTCACTGTCTGTGAATTGCATACAGATATAATGCATAAAGGCGTGGAATGAGTATGTTATCCTTCAGCTAACTTAACCTCAACCCCCAAGGTCCAACAACATTTCCCCTCAACTGTCGCACTAACACAACCACGCATGAATTAGATTATACGAAATGAATGAAACAGCCGCCAGTGAGTGATGATTGTTTTGGTTTGACTTCTACCGCACGGGGGTGACAATACCGGCAATTATGAGAAGCATTATCAATAAAAGCATTATTCTAGGAAATAAATTATATTCATATTAAATTTTGAAAGTATTGCTTTTTCTACAGACATATATGTGAATTGTAATGATTCAATACCTCATACAGCGCGAAACAGCAGACACCATTCACACATCCCCTGTATTCGAACACTTACTTTCAGCCAAATACATATTTGCTGTCAGCTTTCGAGTAAATACACAATATTTTCGTACTTTCGAATTTTGGATTTTTTTTATATCTATATATATATATATATATATATATATATATATATATATATATATATATATATATATATATATATATATATATATATATATATATATATATATATATATATATATATATATATATATATATATATATATATATATATATATATATATATATATATATATATATATATATATATATATATATATATATATATATATATATATATTTTCTATCTGTTGTATTTCTACATTTTCGTATTTTTGTGCTTTTGTATTTTTGTGTTTCAGTATTTTTGTACTTTTTATATTTTTGCATCCCTGTATTTTTATATTTTTTGTGTTTATGGATTCTTGTATTTTTGAAATTTTTATGTTTTTAGAATTTTAGTATTTCTGTATTTTAGTATGTTTGCATTATTGTGTTTTTGAATTTCTGGATCTATATATTTTGTTTTTTTCTGAAAATTGAATTTTTGAACTTAAGAATTCTTCAATATCGGATTTTTATAAATTTTCGAGGTTTTTAATTTTAGACATTAGAATTTTTGAATGGTTGAATTTTTGAAATATTGAATTTTTGGTTATTGAAATTTCTAAAATTTTCATATTCTTGAATTTTTGAATCTTTGACTTTTTGAACTTTTAAATACTCGAATTTATGATTTTTTCAATTTCTGAATATTTAGTATTTTGTTACCTTGAATTTTTAATTTATTGATCCTTTGAATTTTTGCATTTATATATTTTTGTTTTTTTTGTTGCATTTTTGTGTTTTTGCGTTTGTAAAAATTTTGTGTTGTTGTTGCGTTGAATTGCAGAAGTTTTTAATATAAGAATACAAGATTTTTTTAATTGCTGAATTCTTGATATTTTTTTAATATTTGAATGTTTGAATTTGAATTTCTGAATTACAGAATTTTTGAATTCTTTGCTCTTCGAATTTTGGAATTTTTAATAATTGAATATTGGAGTTGTTGAATTTTTGAAACCAGAATTTTCAATTTTTTGCATGTTTTAATCATTGATTTTTCGAGTTTTTGAATTTCTGAACCTTTGAATTACCGGATCTTTGAATTTTTATTTCTTTTTCAATTTTTGGATTTAAAAATCTTCGAATTCTTGAATTTTCGAATATTCGAATTTCTGAATTTTTGATGTCTTCAATTTTTGATCTTTTGAATTTGAGAATTTTGTGCTAAAAGGGCATTTCATTTTTTTTTTTGAATTTTTAGTGCTTTTGAATTTTAGTAATTCTGTATTTTTGATTTTTTCTTTTTGTATTTGTATTTTTATTGTGGTTGTATTAATTTGATTTGGAATTTTTGCATCTTTGTATTTTAGAACTATTGAACTATTGAATTTGTAATACTTGAATTGCATTACATGAATTTTTGTATCATTGTGTTTCTGAATTTCTGGGTCTTACTTTTTGAACATTTCGATTTTTGAAGTTTATAATTTTTAACATTTGAATTCTTCAACTTTCCTGAATTTTTGAAGATTTGATTTTTCATTTTTAGACTTTTTTAATTATAACATTGTTTAATTTTGAAATCGATTTTTTTTTAATTTTTGTGGATGTTTGTTGTTGTTATTGGAATTCTCTAATCTCAAAATTTTTAAAATTTTGATTACAGATATCTTGAATTTTAGATATTTTTAGCAAGCAATTTATATATTTTTGTTACTTCTGTCATTTATTTTCAAAAAACTATAATTTTTTCGCTCTTAACGTCTTGTAATTCTGATTTTTATAATGTACATAATTTATCCTGTTTTAGAATTTCGTTCAGTTTTTGAATTTACAAATTATTGAATATATTATTCCTCAGTTGTGCTTAATAGCACTAGTAACAGTGACGTAGTGCTCTGCCAGTGATGTTATGCAGCAAAGCTAGCGTTGTGTGGCTGGACCACATAGTCGCAGCGAAGGATACCAAGCTGCACTAAGCCGCTGACGGTCCACCTGAAGAGGTGTTATCAAACCCGCCGGCGGATGTGCAAACCAACCAGTGATTCACTTATTTGTCCGGTTTACTCCACAGTTTATAGAGAACAATTGCGCAAAGAGTGAAGACAAAAAAGACTACCTATCGTGCACAATTGGAATCCGTCTTTGTAGCAATTTTGCTCGATAAGTAGACTTTTTTGGCTTCACTCTCTGCACACTCTTTGCGCCCCTTTATACCCACTAAGACGTCCAAAAAATTGTTGCAAACCCGTTCAACACGGGTCCAACGATGGACGTTTGTTGAACGGTTATTTGGACGTTGTCCAAATTGGTCCAACGAACGTCCTTTATTGGACGATTTTGAAACCAACCGTTCTTATAGGGTACTAACGCCTTCGGTTTATTCAAATATACTCAGTCAAACCGATTCCGAAACCGGTTCGGTATCTTGAATGAATTCAATAAGGATTTCGACTTAGCTCAAATGCAATAACCTATTCTGACTCAGTAGGTTTCGGAATCGGTTGTTGCCTTTCAACTGGATTCCATATTGAATTCATTCAGGATTCCGAATCAAATTGCGAATGGTTTGACCAGGTACCGGGTAAACCGACTGAGCGGTATCGATTTGATCTGCAGTAACTTGGTATCTACAAAAAACGCACTGTGATTGTGCCTAAGCATATCATTTATACAAAATATCAAAGTACTACATCCGTAGCAACGTTACATTGCATTTATGTGCGTTATCCATCTTCACTGCCGCTTAGTCGGCTTTAAACTAGCCATAACCCATGTTTGAGTAAACCAGACGAACGAGTGGATCACAGATTTGATTGCACTTCCGACGGATGATTTACAAACACGTTCTCCAGCGGAAACTTGGCCGCAGCTGTGTGGCCAAGCTGCATCACACTAACTTTGCTGCATAACATCACTTGGCAGAGCATTGTATAACTGTTACTAATGTTAATAAGTCCAACTGAAAAATCAAACAATTAAACAACTAGAAAATTCAAAAACTGCAGTCCAAAATTCCGAAACAAATTATGCAGAAATTATCCACACAAATCCAGAAATACAAAACTTTAAGAATTTTTTTTCAGATTAACTAATATTAAATGTACTTTGTAAAACATTTTCAATTTTTCCTGAATAATATTTCTAAATCGATGAAAGGAGTATGAGCTGTCATTAAACGTCAAATTTTGACGTTTACAGACAGCTTTTACACGTTTCATCGATTTAGAACAACTTTGAATTATTTGTTACTCTATGGGAGGCGGGATGCCCCACCCGAAGGTACCATCCGCCGGCAGGCATGCTGGCGACCGGATGGCGTGCGAACGGCAGGCAAAAGGCATGCGAATGGCGGGGCTAATATTCATAGCAAAGAACGCAGCCATCCGCCTGGTTGTTGCATCTGAGCCTGCATTTCGTTCGCCCGTCACTTGTCGGCATGTATTGAGGCGATCGGTGTTGGCAGGTGGGGCATCTCGCCTCCGGTTAGCTATCCATCTGCCGTGGTAATGTGGGAGTGCACAATTTCGCAAATGTCAAATTTTTTATGGGGAAGTCCTAAAAGCGGGCTGCGCTATTACGACGTTTACCCGCCGTTTACTAGCCATGGCGGACGAAATCAAAATTTCATTAGCCATCAAGCCTGAGCAGAATGTGGGTAGTGGACAATATATTTAAAAAAATTTATTGATTAGCCACAAGGGATCTAGGTGTGCTAATAATTTAGAGAGCTCGCCTATCCCCGGAGACATTAAGAACCGTCCTAGGTGGCCAATGTGTTCAAATCAACTTTGATTGGTCATAAGTGATCTAGACCTGCAAATCCAAACAATGTTGAACCCATTTTAATAATTTAGACATCATGGTGTTACCAGTTTATATGAGAACTTGCTGTGTAACCGCACTCTCCAATCCGTAACTCTGGAACTGAAAGTCGGATGAACTAAAAATTCAATTGCAGGTTATGGGAGCGCTATACCTTTCATTTTAAAATGAGTTTGTGTAAATTGGTTCAGCCATTTCTGAGAAAATTGTGTAAGTTTAAATGACACACATACACTTCCGGTATGCGGGGTCAATGAAGAGAATGCAAGTGTGAGGATGCTCCAAGGGTGGTGATGAAGGGGTGAGGTGCAATTGTAAAGGGGAGAGGGGCGAACGATGCAACTCCCAGCTGCATATTATACCATCCATTTGAGACATAGTGTGAGAAAATCGGTTCAGCCATCACCTAAGAATAGATGTGACTTAAATTGTGGAATACGCCCGGATACCGGGATTTCCGGAATTGTCGATAGTGGACAATATATTCAAAGAATGTTTGATTTCCATTCAGTGATCTAGACCTGCGAATGGATGTAATTTGGTGACGATTTCAATAGTTTTTGGCCTCTGAGGTATTACGATTGTAACGGTTTATATAGGAAATTCCAGTGTAACCTTACTGTAACGGACTTACTTTCTAGCATCACAAATTATTCCCACAAAACCAATCCCTACATGCACCAATGTGAATCCTTCTCAGGTCACAGGTCATAAAAACCAAATTTAACATATCCTTTAGTCAGGCCACTTGAATCGAGGCCACACTCATATTTTCCCACAGATCGTAAATTACTTGAACGATCGTTTTCAAATCCAACTTGCATAACCAGATGGGCGCATTCCAGTTAAACCATTCTGGGTCGCACCACTTGTTATAGCAACATTCTCACTAGGTCATTATTATGCAGAAGCGACAAATAAACAGCGTAACCAAACAAAAGCACCGATAGCAACCAAGGCACCCATACTTATTCATTGATTTGTTTTCCCTTTTTACGCTACCCGTACATAATTATGTACTTTGAAATTGTAACTGACTCCTCCCATTTTGATGTACATAGAATAGTTTAAGTCAGGTTAGCTAGTAAGATTTTTAAATGGAATAAACCAGATTATGAAAACCCACCAACAAGGGAACACCCTTACGTATCAATTATCAAATATCCAAAATTACCAACCAACCTGAAACTTCGGAACCAAAAGTCAGAGCCGAATGAAATTTAATAGCAGTTAATGGGATTACTGTATTCACAGACAGACACAGAAATTTGCCGATCTCGACGAACTGAATCGAATGGTATATGACACTCGGCCATCCGGGCCTCGGTTAAAAAGTCGATTTTTACAGTGATTGCATTGCCTTTCTTTATACGAGAAAGGCAAAAAGGAGCGAAATCGGTTAATTCCCAAAAAGTCGATCTTTATAAAAAAAAATTTCGAGATAACATAAAATCTCGACGTTTCATGCATTTTTAAGATGCTTGGCATCAAAAATACGAATTCGATTTCTGAAATTTCATGGGGTCTCCTCTTTGAAAAAAATTTTGAGATCCGGCTTATATGGGATTTCATGTGACCGGACGGTTTAGTCTATATTTCCGGACCCATATAAGTGATCCGTACGAAATTTTATAGACATCTGTGGGGATATTATAGCTATCATTTGGGACTAAGTTTGCGAAAATCGGCCAAACCATTTCCGGGAAATTGATGTGAATTCGTTTTCACGGGAAATTCCGGAACCGTCTATGGTGGTCAATGTAGCCAACGAACGCAATACCTTTCATTTGAGACCAAGTTTAGTTGAATCGGTCTAGCCATCTCCGAGAAACCGATGACTGTTATTCTGAATTTAGATACTTCCGCCGGGGCTTCCGGAACCGATGATGGTGGCCAATGTAGCCAAATAGACTTTGAATGGATGTTAGTGACGAAATACTACAAATCGAAGCAGTTGTGGTCATATTTTGGAAAAAATTTCACCTTTATTCATTCATTGCAGAATTTATTAAAATCGACATTTTCTGCGTGTTCGTACTCATCACCCTGTAATTCCAGAACCGGAAGTCGGATCCATTAGAAATTCAATACAAGCCTAAGGGGACGTTGCACCTTTCATTTGAGACTAAGTTTGTCAAAATCGGTTCAGCCATCTCTGAGAAAAATGAGTGAGATTTTGGTCACATACATACACAGACGCACATACACACACATACATACATACACACAGACATTTGCCGAACTCGACGAACTGAATCGAATGGTATATGTCACTCGGCCCTCCGTTAAAAAGTCGGTTTTCAGAGCAATTGCAATACCTTTCTATTGGCGATTCTACGTTGAAACCGCTCACAGATAGCGCTGGAAGCAAAGTGTTGCTGATTTGATTTTGTTCTGTCATAGTGCATTGGCTCTCAAACGTGAAACTTTTTCGCTCGATGCGCCAACTGGATTTCATTTTTGGTACTATTCAAATGATGATGAAAACATTTTCTTGCATTGATGGTATAGGATGGTTGTTCTATTTTAATTGTTTTAAAATAAATATCACATAGTTTCACAAAAAGCTTGATTACAAGTGATAAGAAAACACTCGTTCTTTCGTTTGACACCAAAACATTCAGTTGAACTCAATATTTTATTACGAATTATTGAGATCCGGAATTATTTTTGTATTGTTGAGGTTAGGTTGGTTGTTTTAGATATGGAAAATGTTTATCTAGAAATTGGATTTATCAATGGAAAACCTCGACTGCCAACAACTGCACTCTTTAATCCAGTGATTTTTGCCCACCATCGTGTTTTCTATCGAAATTTCCATCTCTGAATTTCATTTTAGTATAAATTGAAACCGGAAGAACAAATGTGAGTGAAGTAACAAGAAATTTACCATCTGGATATTTTTCAGAGGTAGGAAACATATTTTCTTCATCAATATTACTTTTCATTAGAAGAAATAACATTTAATTATAATATTGATTAAATTTAAAAAATTCAGAATTTACTTTCCAATGTGTTTTGACAGACGAAAATAAAAACATCATCATTGCACTTCCATGCTCTCTGGCGGTCGACATCTAGCGTTAGATCACGAATATATTTTCTGTAAACATTGGTAAAAAAAAACTTTTAAACACCAAATCACCGATCAATTTGTCTATAATTGTTTATGAAAATGATGGAAAACCATCATTTTATAAGATGATGAGACAACATCTTGCGAAAAGCGTGTAAAACATAGTGGTTTCTAATATTATTCGCAGAGCTGTATGTGTGCTGTTCCGAAATGCAATTAGTTGAGCACAGTACCTGCCGCACATCATTTACCGTTCCTCCTAAGTTAAGATAAACCTTCATGAGATGGTGTAAATTCATGAAACTCTCCAGATCACGCGAGGAAAGAATATATCCGGCTAATAGGAAAGTGTCAGCTTTGTATCATACACAGCCGATCCTTCTCTCTGATAGTCATCACTGAATCTCCTACGTAGTCCAAAATATGAAGGAGTTTGACATTGGTACTGATTGGGTGTCGTTTTCGAGATGGAACTTCATTTATGGACCGATTTTTTTTAACCACAATAATACCCCGATAACAAATCGAAGAAGTGTATGAACCAAATGGTTGCAAATGGCTGTAATTTCAGAATAATTGCAAATAAAACTAAATTTCTTACTCGTTTCATTCATATTTTGGCAGTGGTAAGCTTTTTCCGAGAAGAAAATGAAGTTTTTGTTGTAAGCTACGACTCACTAGCGGGTGAAAAAAGCAAACTGTATCACTTTGCCAGTTCATGAGCTGAATCATAGGTGTCGCATGACTAATTTTGGTTTTGCCGCAAATCGCCAATTGAGAAAGGCAAAAAAAGAACCTTTTGTGTAACATACAACAAATCAAAGTCCCGCAGATTTGAAATACCAGCCGGAGTGCCACAAGAAACCGTTTTATCCCCCACGCTGTTTAACATAATATGTATATTATACACGTCTGACATTCCTGACCTAGACGATTGTATTCTTTCATTGTTTGCTGACGTTACTGCAATAAGTAGCACTCACGAAGATCCTGTCATAGTAAGAAACAATTTGAATGCAGCCTTAGAAACTATTAATAACTATTTCAAAACCTGGAAAATTAAGCTCAATCCGACAAAATCTGAAAGCATATATTTTACAATAGAGCGAGCGGCCAAATACTTGCCCCATCGCAAACTGATACTAGATCTAGGGGCAGATCACTCTAATGGCGATATCGCTTGAACCTGAAACTGAGTCAGGTTCTAACCCCAACCGCTGTCCGTTCATACATTTTGACAGCAGTTAGGGTTAGGAACTGACTCAGTTTCGCCTCAAACGAAAACCACATAAGAATGTATAACCACAGATAACAGACGTTTAGGCTAGAACAAAATTTCTTCAAAAACCTGTGTAAACTTTCAAATTGATAAACGTTGGAAATCCGTGTTTCACTATTACCATCTGAGCAACTGTTTGCTACACATGTTTGACAGCTGCAGTCTAACTGCATTGTATCGATCACTGCGACATCTACAAACGTTTGCCAAACGTGTTTCAGGCGTCTTATTTATTCGGAATTTCAGTAGCGGGTATTTACACACGATTCAAATCGAGCCTAAACGTCTGTTATCTGTGGTATAACAAATTTGCATCAAATTGAAAAAATGCATTTAATTTCCCTCGGCCTCGCAAAAAAGTTTGTTTAACAAACGTCCTACGCTGATCCACTTTGTTCGACGTTTTGTTAAATGTACCCAGGTAACCAATAAGCATGCTGAATGCGTCTTAACGGCTACTTGATAAGCACTTAAGTCGTTTTAAATGCTATTTAAAAGTCGCTTTTGGCAAAATATACGGCTACATTACTGCTGTGCTATGAAAATGCTTTTTTACTACTGTTGTGCATTCAGAATGCTGTTTACTGGCAAGAAGTTTTTAAACAGTTTTTCAAATGCTGATTAACAACAGTTATGCATAACGAATGCCAGCATACTGCAAGAAGCATCCAGAATGCAAATTTTACGCTACTTTACTGCATACACTAATGCTTGTTGGTTACCTGGGTAGAGCTAGTTTTTCTGTAGGGTTTTGACGTCTTACACGCAACGCAAACAATATTGCACGCAACGCAAAAACATTGCACGCAACGCAAAATTCATTATGAATTTCTATGTTGATGGAAATAAATGCATTTAATTTCGCTGATTTTTAAAAATGCATCGCAAGTGATCTGCCCCTAGTACTAGATGGAAACGAGATTGAATGGAAAGAGAATGTGAAATATTTGGGGGCAATACTCGATAAAAAATTAACTTACAAAGATCAAACAAATTACGTAGTTGACAAATGTAACAAAAGCATTAAAATATTGTACTCCTTAGTGAATCGCAAATCCAACACGCAGAAAAATAATTTTAAATATCAAATAATATGAGGGATGAAATAATAAATTTACCAAGCTCTGTGTTCAATAAAAAATACATGTTTATATAAACAAAACAATTGTTGAAATAATTCTGAAGAATTTATTGGATCAAACAAGGAAAATAGTTGGACCAAATACAAATATGTTAATACGGAATGCTCTGATGATTTTTCGAGGACACGTTTTACGCTACCCTGTACCAGCAAAGGTACACTGTCAAAGTGACAATGTACTTTGCTAAAACTGGCAGCACTGTGAACCGAAAAAAATAATCGTGTGCGTCGCCATGGACATTGTTTATTATGCAGAAAATCAGGAAAAAATAGAACCTTGGGGACTCTAGGAAAAGTTTCATTTCTGATGATGCGACTTGTGCGGCGGAATCGAAACCGTAAAGAAACCGGCGATGAGAGCAATATTACAACCTGGAAGGAGAAGTTTATTGACGGCCGTACTGCAGGTTTTAAGTGATTAAGTAGTAACAGATGATCAATCAATTGATTAATTCTACCTCCAACAGGTTGACAAAGTATCCTGGTATCTGTTCATTCCATGCGCCAATCCCGGACGAAACCAAACAGGCTTCTCCTCCAGGGGTTTTCTCTAGTTTACAGGATCGTAGCAGTGATCAAAAGTCCAAAACACTGATTTTTCTGTCCTAATCAATTTTATTTCCTTACGGTGTGTTATGTAGGTGTGTATGGTGGCTGGGCAGCGCTGGGGAAGTATTCGAGCGGATCGTGATGGGCGTATGGTGGATGACGGTCGTATGTGGTTGCTGGATGGCTCGCTGGGCGATGGTCGATTGCGGTTGATGGTTTAGTCCCAGAGCAACGATCGTATGCTGTTACAGGTTAACTCATTGTTGGAGACAAAATGACGCCTTGCTGGTCGAGACCTTCTCGGTGGCCTTCGAAGCCAGACAGAAATGTGGTAGTGATTTGGGTCTGGTTCATGTATTTTGCTGGTGTCACGAACTGGGAACTGGTTCTCTTTTGAGTATGAAGCGGCATGGGGTACTTATGTGGCATTGGGTTTTAGCCCAGGTTATATTACCTGACTCGAACTACCCTAAACTCGCAGAATCTCTTCCACTGCACTGATAGCTAATAAAGATGAAACGTGTAACTAACTATTGAGTATACGGTAAACTTACTGAACTGATTCGAAAACTATATTACCACTTCTCGAGGGCTTGGTGTCTCAAGTGTTAAGGGACCTACTTAATCCCAATCCACTAATTGCAAATCCAATTACATGCCTCACCAACCCTCCTTCCACTTTACCACTTCATTCTCCGCGTAATTCGCCCCATATTTCCTACTTCCATCCGTTAATGCAATATCCCATTACTTCTGTTCCAATATCTTTATAGTTTTACAATTGATAAAGGGAGCGGAATGTATTTTTTCTTTTATTAAGCTTAATTAAATAGTTGCGCACAATATTGCCTACAGAATCCCATCGCCCAATTTATAATTACAATTTTCCACATCAGATCAGGACGAACACTACTATACAATACAGACATTTACTGACCATGATCGTATTCACGAAAGTGTTGTATAGACATACTTTCCTACTAGATCACTTTACGGTTGAATAGGATGTTGATGTGCCCCCTAGTGCCTACCCCTGGAGCTGACATGACAGTACTGCTGAGCATGTTCGATTATTTTAGCTGGTGGATGACTGAAACTGTGAACAAACAACTACTCAATAACTTTTGTATCCTATTGCTCATACACTGAGTGATCGTATAAATTTTAGAATAATCAACGCGGTTAATTCAAATCAAAAGTATCGAATACAAATTTGGGACTATCGCCAACTTTATTAATCACAAAGCAATTTTTAGCAGCATGCAGCTGTATATTCAGCTTTTTGCTGGTGGCTGCGTTTTTAAATGCGCACTCTATTTTGACAAGTCGTCTGTACAGTGTCAACTTTGACAACTCGTCAGCAGTGTCAATTTTGATAAGCGGTCTCATCAGCCTTGAGTTTCATGGCTATCATATATCCTGCTTTATTTATAAGCAGATTCTCAGCTTTTGGAAAGTGTCGAGAGAATTATGCGATTAGAACCTCTGCTCTTACCTAAATTCATCACACATGAAATGACTAATAATAGCACATGAAACTTGCTTTTAAACCACCCGGAAAAGCATCTTTAACGATACAGTACCTAAAAGAAGACCTAAACAATGTTTGTTCGTATCTGATTTTGGATACAAATTTGTAGCAAAGTTTAGAACCAAGAATTGACAATTGTTAGCTGCAGCTGCGTTTACCGAAGAAATCGGTTGCAATTCACCTGACTTATTAGTTTCGACTAGATTGAGTATCGCTGATTGGTTTTCCTCCGTATAACAATCGCCCAATTACATTATAAGACTGATTAATTGCCTTATTGGTCGACCGATTTTTGTATGCCGATTGCGAGTAGCATTAGTTTTGAATAGCAGATGTTCTGTATCCATATTTCGAGTTGAGTGCCGCTGTTGAATGGGACTACAGTTGACTGTGCGGATCCGTACTGAAATCAGTTTAGTTTTTCAACTGAAAAACAATATTTTTATTTGACGTTCAATTTTAGTTGAGAGCAGAAGTGAACGCCTACCGCGATCAAAAAATTGAATCTAAAGCACGGTTTGTCAAATTTGACAAGACTGTTGATTTGTCAAAATTGACATTGGACGGAGGACTTGTCAAAGTGGGGTGCGCATTTGGGGACGCAGCCACCAACAAAAAGCTGAATAATCATCCCTCTCATTTCTTTTACAAATCTTGGGCGAGACATAAAGTTACACGCAGAAAAATAATTTTTAATATCAAATAATATGAGGGTTGAAATAATAAATTTACCAAGTTGTTCTGTGTTCAATAAAAAATGTGTGTTTATATAAATAAAACAGTTGTTGAAATAACTCTGAAAAATTTATTGGATCAAACATGGAAAAAAGTTGGACTAAAATTTTTTTTTGTTGATTATATCGTAACAACAATCGAAACAACAAAAAACTTTGTTGAATCAATATGCTCGTTTTGTTGAATAAAACTAATAAAATATTTGGATCAATGCATGTCAAATGTTCAATACAAAAAACAATTTTGTTAAATCAAATAATATTTTTTATTGTTTTAAACATAACAAATATTTGAATCAACGCAGTAAATATTGGCCGTTGACTTATTGGCCCTTCTCTAAAAACAGACTACAAATGCAGTAATTTTACGCAGTCAAATCATTCTGGAACCGGTTCGGAATCCTGAATGGATTCAGTATGGCCCAGTCAAACCCATTTCGGAATCGGTTAGGAATTCTGAATGGATTCATTATGAGTTCCAGCTCAAAGGCAACAACGTTTGTTGCATTTTAACGGGAATCCATGATGCGTATGACGTACCTTTGGCCGCGCGCGTGGTTTATTCCAGATATGTGCTATAATGTGGAGTTTCAGAGTCTCGGCTTTTCCAAAAAGATTGCAGAAGGCGCACGAATAGGATGTGTCTTCCTGTTGGACCAGAGATGGTAAAGTACAGGAAACTGCCCTATACGCCTCGAACGGGTATTATTTATCACTGGTGCGGCGACGTGTTTTCAGTTCTGCGATTGTCGTTTTTAAGCCACATAGGGTGTTTTGTTTGAGTCCTGGAATAGAGGAAGGCACCATAAAACGCACCGTGTGCATTCGACTTAATTTATTCACTAACCTTTGTGCGACATCACGATTATTTTCAAGCTGCACTTGCGGCCTTCGAGTCCGGAAAATCTGAGCACTATGCGAATTTACCGAAATCTGAATTCCCTGATTCAAAAAAGTAGCAAATTTTTCCAGCATTGACGAACGTGGAAAAGGTTTTCTTCTTCGTAGCAATTTTATTTTTTTTTATTTCAATTCAACAAGGAATGTCGAAGTAATGCATTCAGTCCTTTTGATCCAATTTGCAGCATGCTTTTGTTTGAATCACTGATTTCTTTGGAACAAACAATAATTTTGTCGATCTTCGAAAAGCACAGATAATAAAACTTGTAAGATTGATTCAGAAGATATTTTGGTTGATCAAACCAAAAAATTAAGCTTAGTTTAATAAATTCCTTGGTTCACAATAAAGAATTTTTATCGATTAAAAATGAAGAAATAATTTATAGAATCAAACATGCACAATTCTTTTGCGTGTAGTTCCAATACAGAATCCTTGATACAAGTTGCTTTGGAGCAAAACACTTGCTCTTGTTTACTTCGAGATGCTACCGGAAGTAGAGTAACGATTTTCGTCCTATTTGTTCCAGAGTGGTTCCAGTTGCCACGGGTATTGAAACTATCCTATAATTTGTTTCTATTTTTGAAGAATTAGTTCAGTTAGCCTACACAAAGAAACTCGGTGATTCTTGCCCAATATCCAATAGGATGGATTCCATAGATCGAAACCATCTTCAGCCATTTTGAAAAAGAACTCCTAATATTCAGTGGTAGGCAAATATTCCGAAATATGCACGTCTCCGTTCGAAGAATTTACCTGGAAAAAAGCTATTACGTTATCAGGACAAATGACCTCTACAGATCGATAATCACCTTCCTGGCCGGCAGCGGAGCCTACTGCACTAGCCAACCAATCATCACGATTATGTTATTAATGGGATGAGGTACATTAGGAGATTTCAGCTAATCGTATACTACCC
Source organism: Topomyia yanbarensis (assembly GCF_030247195.1). NCBI lineage: Eukaryota > Metazoa > Arthropoda > Insecta > Diptera > Culicidae > Topomyia > Topomyia yanbarensis. The sequence continues at coordinate 77,879,426 of NC_080670.1, forward strand.
ATGATCGCATAGTTGTCCCGTTTTCTATGGGATTTCCTATCTTTATGGGACTGATATTTGATCATGGGCAGTATAGGGATATTCGTTTTTATTATACTCATCCTGATCTGTAAACTGCTCTCAACGGTTGATGGAACCGAGGTAGCATTTTCGCAACCTTTTAGCGGAGTTCTACTAGCCGCAGTGTAGTTTAGCCTTCTTGCGGACAGTTCAGTTTTGCGGGTGGTTGCCGGAGTTATTTGGGCTTAGTTTTAAAAAGCCTGTGAAAGTTTTCGGACGGGTTGGGCAATGTGGCTCGGCCTAAAAAAACATAATGACAATCATAGAGCATTACTGTTGAGCATGAAACAATAGTTACCGTTTTCGAATCCACGTTCGGATATTCTGAAACACTTTGGAATAGTGCAATACTCCCACAGCATAATCTCCAAAACAGTGGAGGATCCAACAGAGTCACGTGCAACGATCCGTACAGGTGGTTCAAAAAAACAGTAACTCTAAAATCCATGATTGAAAAAGTGATTTTTGTGGCCACGCGCGGATGCTGATTATAATGACCTTCGACTTAGTACCAGGGTAGAACCGAAAATAAAATTGTACAAAACAAAAAATACTACTTGTCAAAAATAAAATTATATCTTAGAGCGGCATGCTTAGATCGGATCTATCCAAACGCGTTGCCATTTTAATATATTTTTTTACACTTGCCACTTGTCTAGCAGATATGAAGCATTGGGTTCTTTAAATCTAGTTTTCGGTGAGCCAAAAAAGTTAATGGTTTTGTATGGGACCTTGGCGTATTTAATTTGTATTTGGTTGGACCAACAATTTTTTTTATTGATTTTATCATAACAACAATCGAAACAACAAACAACTTTGTTGAATCAATGAGTTCATTTTGTTGAATAAAACTAATAAAATATTTGGATCAATGCATGTCAAATGTTCAATACAAAAAACATTTTTGTTAAATCAAATAATATCTTTTATTGTTTTAAACATAACAAATATTTGAATCAATGCATAGCATATGTTGAAGCAAAACCAATTTTATTGTATATAAAATATGCCTATTATTTAATAGGAACCAAAGGCCAACTGTCCTGGTGACAAATTTAGAACAAACCATTACTCGCTGACAACAGATAACATCAGTACAAATGAACCTCACAAAGTAAATACTTGCCATTGACTTATTGGCCTTTCTCTAAAAACAGGCTACAAACGCATTAATTTTATGCAAGATGGGCCCATATTATTGGCTCGAATCAAAACTCGTCAAAATATCAATTGACGATAGGTTCATCCGGAGTGTTCATTTGTGTTTACATTTTGCTAGCGTTGCCAATTTTATATTGTGTCCAACACCTAATGTGGCTACGCCACATCGCTTTTGTGCGTGCTGTCCGACTTCGCTGCCGCTCAGTCGATATAAACTAGGGATAGCCCCTATGTTTGAGTAAGCCGGGCAAACGAGTGGATCACAGGTTCGCTTGCTTCCGACGGCGGGTCGGTGGCTACCTCGCCCGGCGAATCCTCAGCGGCTTTGCGCCGCTTCGGTTCTTAGGCCTCGGTTATGCGGCTAAGCCCTTAAACATTCCAACTAGAATCGGTTGTGTTACAGGAGCCGGAATACGAATTAGAACCAGCCAGCATTCCGGCTGAGCTTAACTGGGAAGTTTAGTAAAATTTAATCTGGAAATAAAAATTTTCTGGCAACGCTCCAGCACCCCGTTGAATTCTAACGATTTCATCACCTGGGCGCCAGGTTGACGATATGAAATGAACTTTGTTTACTTTCGACAAGTTTTGATTCGAGCCAACAACATCCAGCCGGCAAGATGGAGAGGAAGGTGGGAACATTTGACACTTTTGAGTGTATTAGAATTATACTTGCAAAATTAAGCATGGCGGCCGGGGCCATTGAGTTCTTTGCGACCGGTCTCACGAACACTAATGATGTTTCCTGGTTGAAAACAATCCCATTTACTTTTGCCGTCTTTGTTTATTATTTTCCACCAGCTTGTGATGTAGTATTTGTGTCATGTGGCGTGTATGAACATGAGCCGTAGAAAAGTCTATTGAAGTAAACATCAACATCCGAACGAGCATCCTAATTCTTTGGCGCACGATGAAAAGTGGGAAAAGGCCGAGCTTCACTTCGGATCTATCGATTAGAACACCTATGGACACTTTTCACCTCGAAAAAAACCGATAAAATTAACTATGACCGAACCGAAACAAAACTTATGGCAACATGGTATCCGTCTTGAATAATATGAGCCCCGAATCTCTCGCTTTGTTTTTGACAACACTAATACCCGGTCAAACTAGTTATCCTCTAGGGAGAGATATGCGGAGGAAAAAAAAGGCAAACTAGCAACGGTAAATATCGCGATAAAAAACTAGCATCACTAATTGCGAACAAAGTTTTGCGTGACTTTATTATCATAACGTTTATTTTAAAAATAAGAAATGAAGTGCATTGGAAAATTTTGTGCGAATCGGCCTTGTAATTACGCTCTAATAGCTGAAATAAGTTTTTTTTCGGTACCCGAAGGATGCTGCATTACGCGATAAATGGGTTGAATTTTTCGAGTTCCGGCGTTCCCGTTGCTGGATTCTTTGCGGCTATGTAGCGCAAGTATTATTCAAACAAAAATCAGTAAATATGTATATAATAAGAAGAGAATACTGCAAAGAAAAACTCCGTTCCTGTGTATTCGCACGTTACGCAGTTATACCCAGGTAACCAATAAGCATGCTGAATGCGTCTTAACGGCTACTTGATAAGCACTTAAGTCGTTTTAAATGCTACGCTTTTGGCAAAATATACGGCTACATTACTGCTGTGCTATGAAAATGCTTTTTTACTACTGTTGTGCATTCAGAATGCTGTTTACTGGCAAGAAGTTTTTAAACAGTATTTCAAATGCTGATTAACAACAGTTATGCATAACGAATGCCAGCATACTGCAAGAAGCATCCAGAATGCAAATTTTACGCTACTTTACTGCATACACTAATGCTTGTTGGTTACCTGGGTAGGAGCTTAAGAAAAACAAAAAAGCAAACTTTTGATGATGGATCTATTTCCCGCAGAAAACCATTCTTGACCCTATCGAACAACGTAAGCAAGAAGATAGATTAGATGCATAAAATATACCATGCGGTAGCTTTCGGACAAAAAATCATCTCTTCAGATCAATCAAAAGCAACACTGCCAGCAACGCAACCATCTGGAAAAAATCAGATAGAAGGTATTACCGACGATTCCGCCGGGAATCCTACCTTTGGATATAGGTTGGTTACCCTAATTGAACAGCATTATTATTGTCAGGAAAGTTCAACTTACAATAGCGCCTATTTATAATTTGTTGTCTAATGTTTATCAACAAAAATAAAAAAATAACATTACTATCCAAAAATATTGCACCAATGCAGTCAAATAATGATCGACTGGCTCAAAATGTTGACAGTAAGCTGGCTCAAGATGGCGTCTTCGCATATCTCTCCCTAGAGGATATTGCGCACTTCCCACCAACCTGGACTCCGCACTTTCGAAGTGCGAGTGATCAAACTGCTACTCAAAACTGCGAGCTGTCAAATCACATGTATTTCAAGTGATAGAGATGGTATTTTCATGGACAGACCAGTCGAGCTAACCAGTCTATGAGAAGAATTCAATAGAAGAATAGTAATTGCGCAGTGTGGTTAGAATCCAGTTTTTACTGCCACAAGCAATAACTAGGTCAAACCATTTGGAATTTGATTCGGAATCAGGGTGGCCAGACCTACCGATTTATCGGTAGTCCTGCCGATTTTGGTCTTCCCTATCGATTCACAGACGACCAAGAGAAAACTTCCGAAATTTTGTTATCGCTACCGAAAACTACCGATTTCTACTGATTTTGGACACATTCTACTAAACATTCATTTTTAGGTTGGATTTGGTCTGAGATCTGTGTTTTCAGTATTTTTTTTGGAACAACAGCCCGGCCTACCGATAAACTTTTAGCGACCTTGCCGATATTAAGGAATTCTATCTGGTCACCCTGTTCGGAATCCTGAATGGAGTCAGTATGGATTCCAACTCAAATGCAACAACCTACTCTGAAACTGATTGAGTCGGAATCGGTTGTTGCATTTGAGTTGGAACCCACTGAGACGTCCAAAAAATTGTTTCAAAATCGTTCAACACGGGTCCAACGATGGACGTTTGTTGAACGGTTATTTGGATGTTGTCCAAATTGGTCCAACGAACGTCCTTCATTGAACGATTTTGAAACCAACCGTTCTTAGAGGGTATCCATGCACTCAAAAAAAGGAAACGTTATGCCTATTGATTTTACACATAGATTTTTGCAATTAATGGAGGCATATAGACACTATTTGCTGGTACATAAACCCAATGTGTGTATTTATAAGAAATATTAATCTTACATTCACATTTCATAACTATTACCCACTGAGACGTCCAAAAAATTGTTTCAAAATCGTTCAACACTGGTCCAACGATGGAGTTTGTTGAACGGTTATTTGGACGTTGTTCAAATTGGTCCAACGAACGTCCTTCATTGGACGATTTTGAAACCAACCGTTCTTAGAGGGTAGGCACTTAAAACCCCATTCTATAACAATATACATATATAACTTATGTGTGTGCATACATAGTTTATACAGTTGACACATAGAAGGTATGTGTGCGCGTGATAATAATAGCATTTCTTCTTCATATGAATTTTAAGCGGTTTGAAGCAAATTGAATTAATGTTTGGATTTTTTTCAGTGTGCTGACTCCGTTCAGAAATCCGAACCGGTTCCGGAATGAGTTTAACTGCAACCGAAGACTCCATATCAAGAAGACTGGCAACTCTGTCCAGAATCCGGAGACAGTAACAACAACGCCACTTGCGGGTAAAGGTGGTACTTTCCATAGTGATGCACACACACATATACATTTTTACATAAAGCTTCCTCCCTTCTTCCAATAGAGGCGCTGTAACCTCTGTCGCTTCTCGTTTGTATGGGGGAAGGAAAGAGATATCAGTCTTCTTGATATGGAGTCTTCGCTGCAACCCAGTTAAACTCATTCCGGAACCGGTTCGGATTTCTTAATGGAGTCATTATGGATTCCAAATCAAATGCAACAACCGATTCCGACTCAGAATCGGTTGTTGCATTTGATTTGGAATCCATACTGACTCCATTCAGGATTCCGAATCAAATTCCGAATGGTTTGACCGGGAAGCACGAATTCGACGCAAAACTCAAAAGTACTCAAATTTATGTTAAAATAACTTATTCTATGGGTTGTTTTATTTTTCCGTGTAGATGGTCTTTTTAGTGGGGTACAAGAATAAAAAAACGAGATAGCTGTCACACGAGTAGCGATTTATTCGTCACAACAAAATAATGAAAAGTTTACTGTAGTGAATTAGTTTTTAGAAAATTATAGTTTTTTCACAAACATACGAGTAAATAGATCTAGATAGATACTTATTTACGAACAATGGGGAGCCTCGAGGAAGCCTGCATCACTGGTTTTCTGTGTCGCCTTTGCTCGCAAATCCATAGATCAGTCATTTTTATCTATGGGTCGGAAGGGAACGAGCACGAGCTAGAACAAAAAATAAACAACTATCTTCCCGTTAAAGTAAGTATATATTAAGTTAGGTAATGTTTCTCTTCGGTACAAAATACTGCAGCTTAAACAGTAGCAGTAATGCAGTTGGATTGTAGTGCAGTAAAATTCAGCTGGAATTCTGGCTTGATCTAGTTAGTATTCCGGCTCCAGTGACAACGGACTCTAATTTGAATCGTGGTAATTGTCTAGTTTAGAGACTTTCGTGATAGAGGTCCAATTTTAATGCGGATGTTTGCCAAAACGGTGTATTTTAGCCTAAATAAACCGAAAATACCGCTCAGTCTCAGTCGGCTTAACTAGCCATAGCTCCTATGAGTAAACCGGGCAAACTAGAGGCAAAAATATACCTAGGGTAATGGGCCTGTTTTTGCCTTATTTCTATTATCACCGTTGGTTAGAGTAACGTGTGCCATTTTTATTCAAAACATTAGGGGCACGAGACGTTAGTAATGTATTACTGAGTAGTAATGTCACTTTTAATGAACGTGTAAGGCGAGTAATGATGAAATTCCCATAAGGGCCCTGTACACGAGGCGTTAATAATGTCATTACTGTATAGTAATGTCACTTTTAATGAACGTGTAAGGCGAGTAATGATGGAATTCCCATACAATTCCAGTAATGACACTACTTAGTAATGACACTTTTATTGCGCGTGTAAGGGTCCCTATACAATTCCAATTCATGTCATTACTTAGTAATGACACTTATTGCGCGTGTAATAAGGGGCCCTTACACGCGCAATAAAAGTGTCATTACTAAGTAGTGTCATTACTAGAATTGTATGGGAATTCCGTCATTACTCACCTTACACGATCATTAAAAGTGACATTACTGCTCAGTAATGACATTACTAGCGCCTCGTGTAAGGGGCCCTATAGGCCCTATTAGCGCACCGTACACGAGGCGTTAGTAATGTCATTACTGAGCAGTAATGTCACTTTTAATGAACGTGTAAGGCGAGTAATGATGGAATTCCCATAAGGGGCCCTTACACGCGCAATAAAAGTGTCATTACTAGAATTGTATAGGGACCCTTACACGCGCAATAAAAGTGTCATTACTAAGTAGTGTCATTACTGGAATTGTATAGGGCCCCTTACACGAGGCGCTAGTAATGTCATTACTGAGCAGTAATGTCACTTTTAATGATCGTGTAAGGTGAGTAATGACGGAATTCCCATACAATTCTAGTAATGACACTACTTAGTAATGACACTACTTAGTAATGACACTTTTATTGCGCGTGTAAGGGCCCCTTATGGGAATTCCATCATTACTCGCCTTACACGTTCATTAAAAGTGACATTACTATACAGTACGCCTCGTGTACGGGGCCCTTATGGGAATTCCGTCATTACTCACCTTACACGATCAATAAAAGTGACATTACTGCTCAGTAATGACAATACTAGCGCCTCGTGTAAGGGGCCCTATAAGGGCCCCGTACACAAGGCGTTAGTAATGTTATTATTAAGCAGTAATGTCACTTTTAATGAACGTGTAAGGCGAGTAATGATGGAATTCCCATACAATTCCAGTAATGACACTATCTAGTAATGACACATTTATTGCTCGTGTAAGGGCCACTTAAGGGTCCCTATACAATTTCAGTAATGACACTACTTAGTAATGACACTTATTGCGCATGTAAGGGCCCTTATTAGGGCCCCGTACACGAGGCGTTAGTAATGTCATTACCAGGGCCGCCGAGAGGGAGGGGACCAGGGTGTTTCTCCCCGGGCCCGGAGTTCTGAAGGGGGCCCGGATTTTTAACATAGACTAAAATTTTGACAAATACTTTTTCGACAAAAAATTATTTGAGCAAGCAACTTAAAATTCAATATCTTGTGTATGCGGTAACTAGAATAGCGAAAATTCTAAACTACTGAATATTTGATATCAACTATGTTTATACAAACCTAATTCTCACGTCGAAACAAGTTCAGACTCGAGCGGGCATAGCGGAAGTTGTACATCGAATGCCCTGTACGCAGCTCACCTGGGTTCGAATCCCAACCCCGCACACAGGAATAGAGATTTTTTATAGGAAAATTCCTAGCCTGAATGAAGAAGCGAATGACCTTAAGATTAAAATGTCTATAATCGAAACAAAAATATTTGAGAGCTCAATTGGTCAAATGAGTCATCAAAAACTCTTGATATACTAAAATAATTCGAGATTAATTCAAAAATTAAAATGAAAATTTAATTTAACAAAAATATGATCGGATTTGTAAGGGTTAAACAATTAAATGGTTTGATTAGAAGTCATGAAGTTGTCTTCAAATTTCTCCAATATGAAATCTTTTTTTTATTTAAAATTCTATAAAATTTCCTGTTTTCGAAAGTGCTGGATTACTATCGAAAGTAATTATTGAAAGAAAAAACCCTGCTTAGGGTTGCCACACCGGTTGTTGGAGGCGAATTGCGTGTCTTCGTTCAGGTAAATCCGAATTCGCCGGGAAGAATCCATTGGATAATTTTGCAATTTTGCGTTACCCTTTTCTTTACCAGGCATCGTGCAGCACCCAGTCCTCGTAAACATCATCCTCGGGTTGCAGGCCCAAATCGTTAAGGAGGGCCCTCTTGGCGTTGGCAAATATTATTTTAAAAGTGCCATTTGGGTTTACTTTACCCCATTGAACCTTCGTTTCAATGGATCAATGTTCCTCGCAGATTCTCGAAAGAAACTGAAGTGTGATTTCACTCCCCGTGCTTGTTTACTGTGGAGCAGACCAAAGCTCGCTCGGGTTATCCTTCACAGCGAGAGTGGCTGGTGCTTTTAGAATCTGTGAATATCCGAGGAAGCAAAGTACTACACTCAACTAAATCAACAAAATGCAAATGCAAAAACATGCAACTAAATGTGAACGGCACAGAAAAGTTGAGTGCTTTACCAAACTACGGTGAATGTGAAGAAAATAAGATATTTTTCCTCCTAGTGCCTATGAGCTACATAAGAAATAAAAGAGTTCATATTTATTTGTTTTTAAGCATTTTATACAATAAAAAGCCATGGAAGCGCTCCAAAATTCTGTCGAGTGATCAATTTAACTCGAAATTCTAATTGAATTCAACGCATACCCATGTGTCTCTTGAAGTCTATCCCCTGCTCAGTAAAACTCTGCTGGTTAAAGTACCACTAGAGGCGGTAACCCTACCTCTGTTTGAGAGCTCAATTGGTCAAATGAGTCATCAAAAACTCTTTATATACTAAAATAATTCGGGATTAATCCAAAAATTAAAATTTTAAATTTAATAATCATGGTTATACGTATACGTTCATTGCTACAAAATCCATAAAAAATCATATTCAGATACGAGATGATATCGAAACATTTTTGTCAAGGGGTCGTCACAAATGCTGTTTTCGTCGATTTTCGACCCCTCCTTTCCTCTTCGTAGCATTTTGTCACAAAATTCTAACCTATTACATCCCCCACTACATCTTGTACTCGCTGGTAACCTAGGAGTGAGTTTTGAAGACGTCTCAAGCTCTATCGTCTACGATTTTAAAAACGCTGACTACGACAGCATCGTTAGCACGCTGTTGGATATAAACTGGGACGAAAATCTTAACAATGATGACGCGAACGAAGCAGCGATGACGTTTTCTAATATTCTTAACTACCTAATCGACCGTCATGTGCCAAAACGAACAGTCAGCACAAATCAACACCCTCCCTGGCAATCAACAGTGCTTAGACGATTAAAAACTGCCAAACGAGCCGCATTTAAAAAGTTCTCGAAGCATAAGACACTTGCATTACGAAACCACTACTTTCAACTCAACCACGAATACAAACAGCAAAGCAGACGTGCCTTTTTTAGATATCAGCGAAACGTCGAACGTCAACTGAAATCCAAGCCCAAGTCGTTTTGGAAATATGTGAACGAGCAGCGAAAAGAATCCGGGTTACCATCTTGTATGTCATTAAATGGAGTTTTAGGCACCGACACTAAGGAAATTTGCCAATTGTTTTCCGACAAATTTTCAAGCGTTTTTTCCGACGAGAACCTTTCCCCACAACAAGTCGCTGCCGCTTCAAATCTAACTCCTTCTCTAGGACGAACCATCAACCGAATTTGTGTCGATAATGCTGCCATTCTTGCAGCAAATTCCAAGCTGAAAGCATCTAGTTCCCCGGGTCCAGATGGCGTTCCTTCGATTTTTGTCAAAAAGTGCATCAGCGGGCTTCTTGAACCACTTCGGCGAGTCTTTGTGCTATCACTCAATACTGGAACATTCCCTTCCTGCTGGAAAGCAGCGCACATGTTTCCAGTTCACAAAAAAGGAAACAAATCGAACATTGACAATTATCGAGGAATCTCGTGTTTAAGTGCAGTATCAAAACTATTCGAGCTGGTTGTCTTAGACCCTCTTTTCTTTCACTGCAAACACTACATTGCAGACGATCAACACGGATTTATGCCTAAACGATCGACAACGACTAACCTGCTCTCGTTCACAACATATGCAATGGATGGATTCGCTGACGGATTGCAAACCGATGCTATTTACATGGATCTATCTGCGGCCTTCGACAAAATCAATCATGATATCGCAATAGCGAAGCTGGACAAACTCGGTATTCATGGACAACTTCTGCGCTGGTTTCGTTCCTACCTCGATGGAAGGCAACTTCAAATCAGCATTAAGGATTGTCTATCTACACCATTCTTCGCTACATCCGGCATCCCACAAGGAAGCCATCTCGGTCCAGTGCTATTCCTCCTCTACTTTAATGACGTCAACATCAAATTACAAGGACCCCGCCTTTCTTTTGCCGACGACATGAAAATTTTTCAACAAATACGGGATAGAACCGATGCCGAGCTTCTTCAGAGGGAATTGGACAGCTTTAGTACGTGGTGTGATCTAAACAGAATGGTTTTAAACCCGAGCAAATGCTCAATCGTTACGTTCACGCGGAAACGCCATCCGATTCAGTTTAACTACCATCTCTTCGACTCGAGTATTCCAAGACACTCTAACGTCAAGGATCTCGGAGTCATCATGGATTCGGCACTAACGTTCAAACCACATACATCATCCATTGTGGATAAGGCTTCAAGACAGCTTGGGTTCATCTTCCGAATAGCGAAAAACTTTAAGGACGTATACTGTTTAAAATCTCTCTATTGTGCGCTGGTTCGCTCAACACTGGAATATTGTTCTGCTGTTTGGAACCCTTACTACCAGAACGGTGTCGACAGAATCGAGGCCGTCCAACGCCGGTTCATACGCTTTGCACTCCGACATCTTCCTTGGCAAAACAGATTTCAGCTGCCGAGCTACGAAAACCGTTGTCAGTTAATACAGCTCGATACTCTAAGCATCCGGAGGGACTGCTCTCGAGCCCTGTTCGTCTCGGACTTACTGTCTGCCAGGGTGGATTGCCCTACAATCCTCGGACGCCTCGATCTTCAAGCTCGCGTTCGAGCTCTGCGCAATAACTCTCTTCTGCGAGTCCCATTCAGGAGAACTAACTATGGGCGCCAGGGCGCTGTTACCGGACTCCAGCGTGTGTTTAACAGTGTGGCCACGGCGTTTGACTTCAACCTGACAAGGAATTCGATAAAAACTAAAATAATTCGTATTCTGAAATGTAATTAGTTTAAGTAACCACCATTGGGGCCAAGGGGTCTGTTGGTGACGGTACAACAAATAAACAAATAAACAAATAAACCTACCCCTTGTAAAAACGTATAGCAACTATTGCAAAGCGTCCAAGGATGAAAAAAACTCTTTACAATTCATTCAAATACGGCCTTTTATCAACATTTTCATTATAACAGCAAATTGCGCATACAACAAGCCCCTTTTATGACGAATATAGTGTTAATAGTTTTGTTTTGAATTTTATATGTTATGGAGCACGAAGAGAAGATCTCTCAGTTCGCAATCTTCCAGCGGTGCAATGATTGTAAAACAGGCCATACACGATACGATTGGTCGTACGATTTGACCGCCTGAACAATTTTCGCCTCTGTCGTACAACCCGGTCGAGTCGTATGGTAGTTTGACATGCTTAAAAACTGGTCGTACGACCAGTTGTATGTATGAGTGAAAATTTGTAGGTATATGTTTTTTCTGCCAAACTCGCCAGAGAATCTGTTTCGTTTGTCGTGCAGATTAATTCACCTAGTGATGTAATTGTGCATTTCTTTTACTGTTATCATGGTAGGTTATACTCAAAATTATATATAAAATTGATCCTTGATGCACCTAGATTCAATGTAAACATCCCGATTATAGTATTTTAGGCAGATTTGATGTAGTGCTTTATATAATTAATATCTATTCTTCTCGACAAGTGAGACTTTAGAATTAGTTCTCAATTTTTTATCGTTACGTGTAAACGTGTAAATATAAGCGCAAAACTGTTTCCATTTGATTGTTATTTGGACGTTTTTCAAAAACCACTAGCAACATGAAAAGACTAATTTGCTGTACTACATGTAATTTATGAGAAATCGAAAAAACATTTTTTAAAGAGCAGATAACTATAATTCATCAATCGTAAAACAGTTCAGAACGAGGCCGATGACAGAGGAAAGTCGGTAATAGTTGCGATTGAGAAGATCTGTACGTTGACTTATCATAATATTCGGCATAGAAAATCTTGTAATTTGTTAGCCAGCCTACTATTATTAGAATATATAGGCTCGATTGGCACTTTCCTCATGCTATTATTTATGTTGTTTTGCATTTCTCATAAAAGAAATGCATAAAACTCGCTCAAACTTTCAAGACTTTTCATTATATAGAAATCGACTTAGCTCGAAGATTTGGATCAATGTTTCGCTCTCTCTGTGTTTATTATAGTAAGGTTTAAAAAGATTCAAAAGCTTGGCCTGTAGTGTATTGGTGCTGTGTGAGGCTCTCTTTCGTACCTTACCACTACAACACTCATTACTCTTTGTTCGCCCTTCTTCCCCACGGAACTGCATCAAGGTATTATTTTGTGGGAGAGAGGGCGTTGTGCTTTCTTCGCACCTATTTCTATTGCTCACGAGTTTTCCGCAGCTATCTTGGAACCTCACTTGATGTATGAAATGGCTCGTCCTTTGAGTCCATTTAGCTCTCGACTCTTCTCTTGCTTTTCTTCTCCATCTATTACGTCACCATTTTGCTCTTGTCTCAGTAAGCCGTTTAGCTACTGATTTCCGATTGTCAATAAGCTGCCAGCGATATTACGATCTTCTAGGATAGTCCACAGCGGTGAACTCACCCTACCTCACTGAGTTTTTCGACGGAGGAATTTCTCCCGACACTGATACCCGCTTTCTTGAGCCGTTTAACTCCCAGTTTTATCGACATCTACTCGGACTGTGTGTGTATGTGTGGATGTGCAATAGTAAGTAGGTGGCAAACTCTCATTCGTGTTTCTTAGCATTGGCTGAACCGATCTTATCCAAACCAATTTCAATTAAAAGGCCTAACACCCAGACAGCACGCTATTGATTTGTTTTTGATTCTGATGTTTAGTTTCTAAGATATTGTTTGAATGAGTAAAAATGGAGTTGGTTAAGTTGAGGTCAATGGCATCTTCGGAGAATTTGTTGGATGTAATATGGTCTTTCTTTTGGTATTGTGTTTTCACATATTAATCCCCCTATAAGCGAAATATTTAAAAAAAATGCCTTTGTGATTATATTGAGATGATGGCTTCTGCAAATTTATAGCTTTTCTGCCAACATCTTTACTGAAGACACCAAGTGTCTGTCTTGTATGCTTTAATAGTTACAGCATGTTTTTTATTGTTCAATATAATTTTAATACACCATTCGAATTTTATTTCGGAAACGTAAAAGGATGAGATCAGAACAAATTTGGAAGCTTAAATAATTGATGTTGAGCGCATTTTCCATAAAAAACCCACCTAACAGTGTGAAATTTTTCTTCTAATATTTCTTTAAGACCTAACTTGAATGAAAACCTAGTGATTGGAGGCTATAGTTACATTTGTAGGACCATTGTCTCACAAATTTTATTTGTCTTTGTATTGGTGACCAGGGTGGCCAGATAGAATTCCCAAATATTGGTAGGGTCACTAAAAGTTTATCGGTAGTTATCGGTAGGCCGGGTTATTGTTCCAAAAACGTAGTGTTGACATAGAATTGTAAAAGTCACACAGGTGTTGCAAAAAACACCCGTAATATGTGTCAAATTATATTGTTTCAGAAAACATTAGCAATACAAATAAATAACTACGATGTAATGTGTAGCAGCTGTGTTTCACACTTGCAACAGTCACGTTTTTGCAATTATGTTGTGATTGTAATGCAATAAATAACTTTGGTTGTTTTTCTAGAACATGTTGCAAGTGCTACTTAGGATAGACTCTCAAATACACGCACACACAGACATTAGCCTAACTCGGCGAACTGAATCGAGTGGTATATGAGACTCGTTTTGCTGGGCCTTGGTTAGGAAGTCGATTTTCATAGTGATTGCATTACTTTTTTACAATGAAAGAAAAAAAACGTCAAACTGGTTGGACGACTTGTCGTACTGCAGTTACAACCGTGTGTGGCGAATCGGTCGTACGACATATCGTTTCAACAGTCTATCCGACTGGTCGTACAACACGTTGTACGACAGATCGTATCGTGTATGGGCCGCATTACAATCAAATTCGAATGTTTTAATATTTTTTTAATTTAGACAACAATATCAAACATTGTCGGTTGTTCAGTAAAAGGTATAGAACATACGCGTTTACTTAAAATTACGTTCATTAAATCGTTGACTTAAACATTACAAGGATAAATAAGATTTCTTTTCCGAGCATCCAGTTTTTTCCAATCCAGAGTTTTTTTTTCAAGAAAGGTTCCAGTCTTTTTGAGAAAAATGTTGGCAACGCTCTAGTTAGAATAATTCCAGTTCATTTCTGGCTGAACTTTACTGGGACCGAAAGCTTCTTCGAATATGGCCTATCTATTATAATACATTGAAGATTGAATCAGCACCCGATTTTGTCAGCCTAATAACAAAATATGTATGGTGGGCTGTAGCAGACGAACAAGGCTGAATTCGAGTTAATCCTTTCTTGAGATAAGGACAAATCCAAATATGCAAAAATAAAAAAAAATCATGTTTTTTTAAAATTCACTCTAGAAGACCCCTTGAAGAGAAATTTATGTTAAATAATCAGAAATAGTTATCAGACTACATCAAGGGAAGAATATTTTAAGAGCTACGGCTTATTATAAAGAAAGAAAATATGTCCCGATTTAGTCAATGTCCCCATTTCGTCAACCTGAAATACACCATGATGCTGATAAAAAAACGGGTCTTTAAGAGAGGCCGGAGCTAGTTGGCGGTTGGGATAAGTCCCTTTTTCTCCTTTTCTATTTGACATATGGCACTGTTTCTCAAGTACTGTGAAATACATTGTCCAACGTGCTTTTGTTGTATAACATTTTGGATTGTAGAAGTTTAGGGCGATATTGTTTTCGAGCATACTAAGTAAATTTTCTTAATTTTAAACATTTTGTGTTTAAGGTGATTTTAAATATACCCATGAGTGAATATATTTTTCAACAAGGCTTAAAAAGAGCTTTCAGTATACACTCAGGTTTTTTTTACGCGGGGGATACGAGCCGCGTAAATGAAAACCGCGTAAATGAAAACCGCGTAAATTTCAAAATCCGCGTAAATGAAAACCGCGTAAATTTCAAAATCCGCGTAAATGAAAACCGCGTAAATTTCAAAATCCGCGTAAATGAAAACCGCGTAAATTTCAAAATCCGCGTAAATGAAAACCGCGTAAATTTCAAAATCCGCGTAAATGAAGACCACTTAAATTTAAGAATCCGCGATAAAGGGAACCTCATTGATGGATACCGCGTAAATTGCAAAATCCGCGTAAATGAAAACCGCGTAAATTTCAAAAACCGCGAAAATGAAAACCGCGTAAATTTCAAAATCCGCGTAATGAAAACCGCGTAAATTTCAAAATCCGCGTAAATGAAAACCGCGTAAATTTCAAAATCCGCGTAAAAAAAACCGCGTAAAAAATACCGCGCAAAAAAAAACCGCGTAAAAAAAACTTGAGTGTACATATAGATATTGCACATATCCACAAATAAAAACCTCTTAATATCTCTCTAACTTGTTATTTGACACTTTGGGGGTTATTCCGAACAGTCACTTTAGGTGAGGTGACACTATCTCTACCTTTTTCATTCCGCTGCAATTAAATAGTGAACACAGCCTGACGTCACCACAGGTGCAGTTGGTTCAAGATGGTCATTTTTACAAACGGAATGATGTGACGAAAATAACTTTGTGTCGAAATGATACGAGTTAATGGCATGGAGTCAAATCGAGAATTGTTGAACTTACTGAGATGCACTTTTTAAGAAAATTAATGAAAATGCTAATAATAACACTAAATTTATATTAATTTACTTCTAAAAGAATGCTAAATCCACTTAACTGAATGGCATTATTACATTTTTCTCTGTGAAATTTTCTTGGCTTTCCAAAGAAAAAAAATCAATGGTATTCAAGTTTAATAACCCAAACATATGGAAACAAGAAAGGATAAGTACATCATGTCAAAGAACGAATTATGCAGCTCTTTCAGGCGAATCATTAAAATGATGAGGTTCACCATTGAGATTTTCGAGAAATGATCGAAAAATCGATAAGAAATGTCACCTTTAAAATCTAAAAGATTACTTAGACTATCAGCACCGGGCGTGGGTATAAGCAATTTCCTAACCGTCATCATAACACGACACCGCACCGGCAGTTGGTAAACAGGTTGGGAAATGGAAACTTATCGTTTCGGTTTACAGTGAGTGTCTATATTTGGTAACTTCTTCCAACCGACGCCAACGTTGCTATTCGCAGAAAGGAGGCACAACAAAGGAAAATGTAAAAAATAGGATCTCGCGATAAATGTTATGCAGAAGTGTTCTGCGTGAATTTTGATTCGACTCGTGAAAGATTTTTATTTTAAATAAAATTATGGATTGAGCTCAATAAATAAAACTATCGGTTGTGAGACAATAAATTATTTGATTGAATTCAATAACATTTTTTTAAAGTTTACAGAAATTAAAACAATTATTGAAATTAAAAGTTTATTGTAACTTTAATGAAAATATACTTTCAAACCTCGATTCACACCAATTATTTTGTCGTTTGATACAATGAACAGTATTTGTTTGTATTCAATTACCCACAGTTTTGATTATGCTGTATGTTTTCTGCGTGGAAGTAAAAATGATTGCATATAAGCAGCTTGGATTGAACTGGAAGATGTAGCATTATGTCAAGCTGGGCATGATGTGTCCCAGGATCCGATTGATGGGATGCTAGCAAGAAGCGGAATTTCATTGGCTTTGAAGCTTGTAAAAGCCCGAAAATTTTTATATGTGGAGGCCAATACGAAAGCTAATGATAGTGTCCAACGAAAATCGAAAATCGCTGCGAACAAATGGTGATGATTGTGGGGAAACTAAGATTCGAGAAGAAAGAAAATGCGTGTATTTTTCTCGCGCAAAGTTTTTAATTCAGGACCAGTAGTAAAAAGAAGATCACAACGATAATGGTTTATCACACACTCTGCAGCGCTTAGTTCAAAAACGCTGGATTTAATTGCTAATAGGTACGCATGGCAGGACACAGATCACACCTGTTATATCATCACCATCTCATTTCATCCGGTGGTTCATCATATTTTCGAGGGATAATATTGTGTTGTGGTCTACAGTCGTGATTCGCTGGTTGGACACTTTTTAACTGGACCGCTTTTTGTTGGACCTCCGCTAGTTGGACCATTGTCCAACTAAAAAGCATCTGAACGTCAAAATCTCGTGCCAAATTTACTTTGGCAATCAATCTGACAATATTTAGAGATAAGAACAGATGCATTTACACTGCCAACATCTCCTTTGGAGAGTTTTTGACATTTGTCAGTCGGTCCAACTAGCGAATCAAATTCGTTAGTTGGACAACGCTTTGGCCCAACCAGCGAATCACGACTGTATACTACCCAAGATCGCTTATTTGCCCCGTTTTCTATGGGATTTCCAATCTTCATGGGACTGACTTGCGATCATAGGCAGTATAGTGAAATGCATGAACGTGAATGCACTTGGAATTCAATTCACTTAGTCTGTAAATAAGGGGAGGGCGGGAGTAGACGGGGTTTGGTGGTTGTACTTAACTTATAAAAATGATATTTTTAATACATTTTAACATTTCTAATATTGTTCTTAGAAACAGTAACACGAAATGTTAATTAACTTTATAATTTATTGTTGGACAATGAAATTGCTTGTTTCAAGACGTTTATTATAAATTTACTAGAAGTATTCCGCGTCGAACAATGTGGAAATGGCCTATAATTCTAGGATAGCCACTTTTGTTAATTCGTTGTAATAGTTTTTGACTTACTCCGACAATTTTATGCAAACTGTGGATACATGGATGTGGATTTGATGACCAATTTGGTAAGCAGCGAACGTCACGTTCAAAAATTTTCGAACGTTCCACTGTTTGACCTACCTATGATTAAGACCCGTGTCAGGCCATGGCAAACACCTGATGATGCTTTGGCTCGTTCTAAGCACAGACAAACAAATATAACAATTCGAAGACTGATTTGGGAAATACATCGATGATATTCAAAAGAGCACATCTGAGCATTACATTACATTATTGTCGCTTCAGCTCATCGCATCGATGCTAATGCAGTTGACAGGCGAAGATCTAATAGAATTTCAAATTGTTTGAATTAAAAGTTGGAGACACAGTACGCTACTTAGAATTATGAAAAAATTCTTATCGCTGACGCTAGGAATTTGGCACTACCCCGCAGGACCGTTGTTTGAAAGCAAGATTCCGTGATATGTCATTTGCCATATTGATAAATTGGAATCAAATTTATAATTTTTGAGCAATAACTCATTATTTGATTCCATCTTTACAATTACCGTATCGACGACAAAATGTTGAATTCAGTTAATATATATCTGTATTAACTTGCCACAAATTCATGTGTACGAATTTGCTCCAGGGTACGCACTTAATGTTTATTTCTTGAAGTAGATGTAGTTGTAGTTAGTATTTCAGCTCCAGCGATACAACCGATTGTAATTAGAATTAGTTGTGTTATTGGCGCCGGAATACTACACAATTAAGCTTTTTCGGGAAATCAGCCGGAATACGAATTACGAATACGAATTAGAAGCAACCAGAATTTCCGATTCAACTTTACTCACAGACTAACAGACATAACAATCAAAAACAAAGCTTCGCCCGCTTTAACGGTCATTTTAAATATATTTGTAGTTGGGACTGGCGCCACTGACATATGAACAAGCATGTGGGGGATAGACCACTAGTGAAAAATTGGTCCCAAACCTAAGGGGTAACCCACCAGTAAATAAATTGTTTGGGACTGTGAATAAAAGGTGGAGCTAGTGTTCTGGGAAAATTGTCGGATCGATTTTTTTTTAGGGAATTCCCTCATAGTGTTATGTCTGTTAGTCTGTGCTTTACTTTACCCATAGGTGCACGCAAAGTTCATATATCGATTACTGGCTAGCGGCTACTTGTTGCCAAAGGCCTTGTTTATGATATAAAGGCTCGCACAGAGCGAACCCAAATCTACCTATCGAACAGTCAGATGGCTACCTATCGTGCAAAGTAAACAAATATTCTTCTTTCGGAGAACATGCAAGAAATGTATTAGTTAGTTAATATCATGGCGAAATATTTCAATCGTCGAAACAAGACACTGTATTCAGTTTATTATGCTTTTTTTGTAACAATGAAAAATAAATTACATGAAATAGTATCAAGAATAGAGTGCTATAAGCCACGAAACAGTGGGTTTTCAATTCACTCCATATTAATTTATTGTGTAACTCGGTTGAAGTCACTCAAAGTTACAGCAAAAATTATGGGTGCCAGAAACAAAGAAGATGGCATCATTTTAGGCAGCGTTGCGCATTCCTCTGTGGATTTTGACCCATACTAAAATTACTTTTGGTATGGGTCAAAATCCACATTGAGGGGAAATTCCGGAGAAACTATTGTTGGTTCAGCGCAATTCACAGCAGTTACGAAAGAGTTGAAGATACTCCTTTTGTTCACGAGCACTAGATATGTTTGGTGAATATTGGTTTGGAACTTCCTCTCAACGTGAATTTTGATAATTGTCTTTTAAGCACAAATCTCCGATCAACATGGGGAACGTGCTATTTGAACCAGTCGCTACTGATTCCTGATTCTAGTTCTTTTAGTTAGATGAGATATGATTACTATAACAACGTGCTCCGTGTATCAACCTAGGAAAACAACGCATTTTACGCAAGTTAATATTATTATTGAAGCCACACATAAAATACTATCACTTAATTATTTTTGTTTTGCTGTACACTCAAGTTTTTTTTTACGCGGTTTTTTTTTGCGCGGTATTTTTTTACGCGGTTTTTTTTACGCGGATTTTGAAATTTACGCGGTTTTCATTTACGCGGATTTTGAAATTTACGCGGTTTTCATTTACGCGGTTTTTGAAATTTACGCGGTTTTCATTTACGCGGTTTTTGAAATTTACGCGGTTTTCATTTACGCGGATTTTGAAATTTACGCGGTATCCATCAATGAGGTTCCCTTTATCGCGGATTCTTAAATTTAAATGGTCTTCATTTACGCTGATTTTGAAATTTACGCGGTTTTCATTTACGCGGATTTTGAAATTTACGCGGTTTTCATTTACGCGGATTTTGAAATTTACGCGAATTTTGAAATTTACGCGGTTTTCATTTACGCGGCTCGTATCCCCCGCGTAAAAAAAAACTTGAGTGTATATGCATATTATTTATTCAATTACACTAGTTTACAAGAAAAATGGAGCTTCAAGAAAAAGTATTTTTTAGACTAATTTTGGGTCGCTGAACACGAAAACAATATTCATTTTTTTGTTCAAAGAAGCGATTTTGTGATTTGCTCAAAAAACTCATTTTTGAGCACTCTTTGTAGTTTTTAGTCAATATTTCGTGTCAAAATCATCCAATTAATATAGTCAATACGCAAGTTGAAAGGTGCCGAGATACTCTTTCCAAAAACATATAATATGTGTCGATCATATGTAAAATTTGTAGTGCTGCAAGCGTCCAAAGTTTGAAAAAAGTGCATTTTTGACCATTTTTAAAAGTTACTCATTTTTAATTGACTTTTTTACAGAATAACAAATCTTTTTTCGGACCTTTTGGAATCTAAGATGACAGATAATATGTTTACGTTAATTTTAAGCCTAATATCACTAAAATGGGATGAAAAATGTTGATGCTATATTCATATTATTTATTCGATTAAATGGAATAACATGGGAAGAGAGGGAAAGCATCAGGGTATCTTACGATTGGAATACTGGATGATGGATTGGATTGCCAACCTAAATCACTTGGAGGAAACCTCCCGTTTCCTTCTAAAGGTCTGAAATGAGGGAGACGCGCCTTTCTAACAAACAAAACCTATTCTGACATATTCTGACAAACTGATATTGGCATTTTTCATCATTTTTCTTTTTTCAAGTTTTTTTTTGACAAGTAACCTTGTAAATGTTAAATTAAAATGAATCCCTCATTTTAGAAAATGCGATAAATGGGTGATGCTTTATTGTTGAAAAAGCCTCTGATATCAGTATAAATTAATGATATTTCAATTAAAGTAAATAAAACTGGTTAATTTTTATTTTATATCGAATTCAAGAAGTGTGCAAAGTAGCCCCCAGCTAGTCCACAAAAAATATTTTTGAACGCTATATGAACAACTTTTTTATGTGTGAACCAATTCTGCTCATATTTGGCCTAAATAATATATACACGATGACGATAAATCTGTGCTGATATGATAGAAATCCATCGATTATTAAAGGAGTTCCCGTATAAATAAATACCATTCCAGAAATCTTCGGAACCATTTCCTAACTATTCATATAATACTCACCATATTGGGAATACTACTGATACATTCCACCATTATAATTCAACTATTATACTACCATACTCATTTTAGTTACCATTTCCAATACCTTCCGTGTATCCTATATTGGAGATCTGTATACTACATTGTACTTTTGCGCTAGAGGTTACTATTGCTCTGGTGGGCTTTGTTATTCGCATATCTATTCACGCTGCTCCAAAAACCTGTAGCTTAACATGATCAAAAATCCTCATCTTGCAATATTACGGTGATAGCTCAGTTGGATAAAGCGATAGTCCAGTTAGTCTCAATCAGGCTTTCATCAGAAGATTTCGAGTAACAAAGTGAAATTTCATCAATCGATAGAATTGAAATGTGAAAGGGAAGACATTTTTTTCTGCGCCAAATATTTTATACATCGCTAGATCTAAAATATGCATGCCACCATAATCTGTATAGTTCTTGAATATATAGTTGTCAAAATGTATATGGAAAATCGCATATTTTGGTATGGTGACTGTTCTTAACGACCCGTTGTTTGTATGGTCGAGCATGGAAAAACGACACTGGTTATGTTCGATATTACACCAGGCAATAGTTAATCTATTGTTGAACGAACCATATTGAAAATGGTTTTTCGACGTTTGATACAATGGTTGGCATATGGTACAGATTTATGCGGGTTATAATTCGTCAAAATTGATTTACAAAATTTTACACAGTAGCCCCTTTCTCCCTTTAGCTGACTTCTATCTGATCTATCTGAAGCTTTGGTAAAAAAAATGAACTGCCTGAAACTAACTCAATTGCAGTGAATTCGATCCGTGAGTGCAGTTTTTAGTCAATATTTCGTGTCAAAATCATCCAATTAATATACACACCAAAAAATCTGAATTTTATCGTTGACGTAATTGCAAACATGACACAATTCAACAAACCGTAATTTACGGTATGACGGAACATTACCGTGTTCCGTTTAATTTTACATGAAATGTATACTTTACATGCGCAGTAACATAAAATTACACTTCCTACCATTCAGAACAAACGCTGTATGTGGAGTAAAATTACATGATTTACGAAATTAAACGTCATGTAAAATTAAAATCAAACGTAAAACTAAGTCATTTTTGATGCTCGTATATGTCAGGGTCAGGAGACGTAAATTTACACTATTTTTTCTAGGTGTGTAGTCAATACGCAAGTTCAAAGGTGCCGAGATACCCTTTCCAAAAACATATAATATGTGTCGATCATATGTAAAATTTGTAGTGCTGCAAGCGTCCAAAGTTTGAAAAAAGTGCATTTTTGATCATTTTTAAAAGTTACTCATTTTTAATTGACTTTTTTACAGAATAACAAATCTTTTTTCGGACCTTTTAGAATCTAAGATGACAGATAATATGTTTACGTTAATTTTAAGCCTAATATCACTAAAATCGGATGAAGAATGTTGATGCTATGGCACTTTGAGCGAAATGGAAATTTTATGATTTTAGCAGTACCTGCCCTGGTGCGGTGGTTTAGGGGGTGTATCACTGGGTCTCATAAGCCAGTCATCAAATATTGGAGTCCCTATCGGGACTCAGTGGGATTGTAGCACTAACCACGTAATGTTCTGTGAACTGAGAATAGGCTGCGAACCCTGTTGAAGCAGAAGGCGAAAATTTCTTTAATTTGTTAAATATATACTCACCACAGACAAAACAAAACTTTTCCAACGAATATTCCCACATTTTAAAAAGAACACTTAGTTGTAAAATGAAATATCTAAAACCGTTCACATGCCGCAGGATGGATGGATGCAAGCTCGAGAAGACAGTAGCCAACACAAACAATAACTATCAAGTACACTCAGGTTTTTTTTACGCGGGGGATACGAGCCGCGTAAATGAAAACCGCGTAAATGAAAACCGCGTAAATTTCAAAATCCGCGTAAATGACAACCGCGTAAATTTCAAAATCCGCGTAAATGAAAACCGCGTAAATTTCAAAATCCGCGTAAATGAAAACCGCGTAAATTTCAAAATCCGCGTAAATGAAAACCGCGTAAATTTCAAAATCCGCGTAAATGAAGACCACTTAAATTTAAGAATCCGCGATAAAGGGAACCTCATTGATGGATACCGCGTAAATTTCAAAATCCGCGTAAATGAAAACCGCGTAAATTTCAAAAACCGCGTAAATGAAAACCGCGTAAATTTCAAAAACCGCGTAAATGAAAACCGCGTAAATTTCAAAATCCGCGTAAATGAAAACCGCGTAAATTTCAAAATCCGCGTTAAAAAAACCGCGTAAAAAAATACCGCGCAAAAAAAACCGCGTAAAAAAAAACTTGAGTGTATAATAAAGAATATAATGTAAATATTACATGCAATGTACATAATAATGAATTTAATAATAATATAGAAAATAGTATTAAATATAATAAATTTAAGATAAGGCGTTGAAGTCTGTAATACATATGTAAAATTACGCGAAATCTGTGTGAGCTAGAGAAGAGTTAGATCCATTCTCAAGTTATACACATTTTATGTCAAATTCTAAAATAATGGTTCGAAACCAGTTTTTTCACGGCCAAGATCACATTATTTCGCAACCACCAACTTAGGAGGTACATTGTTTTCAAAGGAATTATACAACATAATACAGAGCATACCTTGAAAAAAAAATTTGGTAATTAATTATCTTGGACATAATTATGGGGACTCAAAACATTATTTAGAGGCTTGGTATCTTCGGTAAAGTTTTTGATAATGATATTAAAACAACTTTTTTAAAGACGCAAAAATCTTCAAATGCTTATAACAACCGATCGTTACATACTAGAAACAAACGAAAAACGCCATTTTTCATCACACAAAAACCTTGTAACGAGTACGTTAATTGTAAATAATTAAATGTATATAGATTTGTAAATATTAGTACGTATGCGTAAATTGTTATTTTTCTAAATTATGCATGATATCCATATCATTAATTTAAACCATGGAGAAATGTTCGCAAAATCGAGTTGCTACGGTAGTGCGAGAGAGACTTCATCAAGAGACTTGCTATAATACGAACTAGATGAGTGCCCGCAGTTCTTCGCAAGTGCCCATTACTAATTTGCTGGTCTAGCGATGCCGCCGGTGAGGGGAGGGATTGGGCTGCCGAAAGAGGCCATCGACCCTTGGTCAATTTCACGAATATTTGCACTGATGGGAGAGCGTTTTGTTTCACTCTAATGTTTGGACAGGCAGCAGCCGTGCATGATAGACGCCGTCCGCAGAAATGAGATGCGGTCATGAAACTGGGGAAGTTCGGGATGATCAATATGATATTAGAAATGTCTCTATTGTCCACTTCGTGGATATTGCGTCAGATCCGCTAACGAAGATCTCCAAATCGCGGTTATTCTGAGGATTCCCAGAGCCCAATAAACCACTTTGATCGTTTCAGTGGAAGAGTGGTTCAATTTTGTTCGCATCGTGATGTGTTTAGTGTGGTGAATTGACTCGACTTTAATTGTTTCACCAAATTGCTAATAAATTTCCCTCCCCAATAGAAAAGCATAGCAAAGTATAGCAATCAGTAGCTTGGCGATTCTAGTGTGTGCGCTGTTACAAAAATATAAGGTAAACCCATAATTTATGGTTACCACCAAAATGTGTGCGTGCTGATTTGTCCTCGTGCGACGGCAATTTACTTCACAGGTTCGTGGCAGCCGTCGAAAGTCCGACACATCACACCTCTTCG
The DNA here is from genome assembly GCF_030247195.1 of Topomyia yanbarensis. Taxonomy (NCBI): domain Eukaryota; kingdom Metazoa; phylum Arthropoda; class Insecta; order Diptera; family Culicidae; genus Topomyia; species Topomyia yanbarensis. The sequence goes on from NC_080670.1 coordinate 77,904,769, forward strand.
TTAGTGACCGCTCTTGACCCCACGATTCGGCTCAAGGTTGGTCCCGGCGGTACACGTGGCCGGAAGAAGGCAGCGTCCGTCAAATCGCGCCTTGGCAGGACCATTCGAAGACAGCAGATTCAACATCAACAGCAATCTACACTTTCCGGTGACGACCGAAAGTTTCGACGGAAGTACCCCGTCAGCGTAAGTTCCACGAATCGGCGGTGAAGACCATCGTCGTCAGTCCAGTCCGATCAAGGGTGACCGCACGTGGTGTCAGCAGTAGCAACAGCAGCAGAAGGAATCGCCGTCTCCCGCCATCATTTACGCGTAAATCCTAGGTCGTGAGTAGAGTGAAATATATGTTGTGATTGTCCATGCGCATGGGGTCACATTAGTCGGCCTTACCCTACCGTCAGATTTTGCCAGTTGTGGCTCGAAGTAACATTGCAAACTAAATATCACCGCACGGTATCAAACAGTACGCACGCCGAGAGCACGCAAAATGTGCTCTGTATATCGCCACACTAGAGGATAGGGATAGAAAGGAAAATGCGTCTAGCTAGGCTTGAATAAAGAGAACCGAAGAATGGGAATAAATCGCAAATTGTAAATAGGAATAAATGTTTTGATGAGTTCTGTGTTAAATGAGGTTTCCCGTACGGTAGGTGTAGTAATTGTGATTTGGTGAAGTCTTTGGGGTCTAGTTTATTTCGGTCGGTATTCTTTTCTCGTCTTTTTTGTCTTTTGCTGGGAAGGTTGGCCCCGATATCAACCGGAACCACTCTCGAATCGAACGCTAGTTCGTCAATTGGTCGGATTGGACTCTGCCAGTGATGAAAAACACCCGCGAGCAGAATCTTTGCTTCGGAACTAGTTTGTATTGATCATTTCAGACATTTCTCGGGTTTATTATACGCGCGGCTCGGACGGTTGTGATCAGCTAGCTTGCTTCCTTCCTACATTGAGGAAAATCAGAACCTTCTCCTGAAGGGTCTCACAAGGCCGGGCAGCTCTAAACCAGGTGGGTGGTCTCTCAACTGAGAGTGGCGCATAAACCACCCACTTACTTACCTCGGAAGCTCGTTAGGCTGGCCAGTTACAACCTTTGAATGCTCATGAAAACCGATACTGACGTACTAGAAAAAAACGGAGCCATTTTTCATCTTTTTCTTCTTTCCGAAAAACAGTATGTGATCTCGGTACATTTAAGATTTTCTGTTTTGTTGAGCAGTCTTATTTTACGAGCCTCCAATCACTTTTATCGACCCTTGAAGTGTTTTGTTTGTTTTGGTAAACAGTGTTAAGAAAAATGACAAAAGGCATATGCAACACGTTTAAAAGACATGGGTCTACAAATGTCAAAGGTATAATAAAACTAATAAAAGCGCGTCTGTTAGTAAATATTGAAAAACTAAAGTGTGCAAAGTAGCCCCCATATCCAAAGTAGCCCCGTACGACGGTAATTATATCTCCAGTACAGCGGTTTTTTCATAATTTAAAACAGATTATTTTAAAATTTAAATTGGTATACACAACCGTTGTTGTATAATTTAAAACGCGATTAGAATTGTGTTTTAAATACATAGGGCAGGACAGATACTCTGACTGGATAAACTGGGAAAACAATTTTAATTCCAGTAACGCTTAAGACTAGGGTTCGTCGCGGTGCGGATGTGAGTGGTAAATGGATTGTCCGCACCGCAACCGCAAAAAAAATGATAAAACCGCACCGCTTACCGCAACCGCACTTTATTTACCGCACAGCACTGCGCGGTAATGCGGTAAACGCGGTAAAATTTTTATATTTTTGAAAAGAGTGTTGAAAAATTGTTCATTTGTGTAACCATATATAATAATATGTTATTCTTATTCACACGAAATTTAACTTTAAGAGACTCCTCAGAATGTAATGTTTATGAAAAAAATCAACTTTTTACATTTTCTTAACTGAAAAATATTAGGACTTTATTTGGTAGAAAATTATAGTACCTAAATTTGAATGGAAAGTACGCGAAAAAAGTTATGTAGCATACTTTTTGTGAATAAGTCCAATAAAATTGACTGCAGAAAAATTCACATTGAATTTACACAGCAATCAAAAAAGATAGAAATACGGTGTTGATGAACGAATGATAGAATAATCATCCTAATTTGGACCCCTCCTTATTTTGGACGCTTTCATAAATTTGTATCTTTTACTGCCAATTACTCCAAATTCGTTTGGTTTGATGAAGATAATTATATTCTTTGGGTTGTGTTTAAGTCCCAGCATAATTAGTTCATCTCTAATTCCTTTTAATTAGTTAAAATTCACAGTTGAAAAATTGATATCGAAAACGATTCATAATTCCACGATTTCCAACAGAAATCGGGAGAAGTGATGATCTTTTAACTTGGATTTAAGAGTACAAATTTATTGTTTTTAAATGATCTAATAATTTTGTCTCTATTTGGATCTTGCATTTTATGTATTTGAAATGGTTAGTTTGTGAACCCTACTTAAGGCATGGCTTGAATTTTAATCGAAAAAGAACACCCGCTTAAACTGCTGCTGGGACGGTTCTTTTTTAAAATTTTCCGTTTTGTGCAATATGAAACAAAAGTGTTTAAAATTTGAAAACAAAAAGTTCTGCTGGGAATGTGATTGTTTCCGATGCAATTACACTCAGGTTTTTTTTACGCGGGGGATACAGGCCGTGTAAATGAAAACCGCGTAAATTTCAAAAATCACGTAAATTTTAAAATCTGCGTAAATGAAAACCGCGTAAAAAAATCCAAACCACCCCACCCACTTTGCAAATCATTCTGTGCTGGTACCCAAAAAATCCGTACACGGCCATGCTGCCGAAAATGCATAGCGTCTACCGCTTATTGTAGTGTACAGACGCTGCAGCCATGATCTTACCCGTTCGATATAAGAACAAAAACTGATTCAAACGTGTACGCGTCACCTCTTTTTATAAACTAAACGTATATGGTTTAGTTACTTAGGTGCGAGTGTGTGCAAATGCTAACGTTGCCGAAAATCGATAGCGCTTATTGCATCGCCCAGAGACGATGTTGCTCGTATGGGATAAGAGCAACAACTGATTCAAACGGACACGCCTCGCTTCTATTTATGACTTTTCGTGTTTTATTGAGCCACTAAGGTGCTTCCTGTTGACGGCTCTGTCTGAGAAATCTGCCTCACGAATGGTAATTTTCCCGTTTTTCGTGGCTTTTTTAATTTTACCAATTTCCAGAAGTTTATTTTTACTGCGTAGATATTAAATGATTACCAATATTTAATTTAGTTGTTTCTGAATCGGTTGGTGCATGAATGATTAAAGTCCATCTAGTAATATCGGAGTTATAAGCGTGCAAACCTTACATAGTTTTGTTACATGGGAGATAGATGAGATTTTAGAATGACACCTAGCCCCAGATAGTAGAGTAAGACATTTTTAATGTCAAAAGTATCTGAACAAGTTCGGCCACGCGTGCGGAGATGCAGAGGAAACGCCTGAGCACGTGCTCGTATCATGCTGTGCAGGGCTGATATGGCGGTTATGAGACCAGCGAAATCTAGCACGACCAGTTAGACCTGGAATCATGTAAAGTGCATTAGCACGCCTCTCCCCAAAGTAATCATTTCAAATGGAATCCGGGGGATCTGGCAAATGTCGGACTCCTTGATGGAGTTTAGAGTAGAAGGATTCAAATTTATCTTTTCTGTTCAGAGTCCCTCACTCTGGTACACGATGGACGAAATCGGTAGAATGGTCTAACTACTGAACGTGTGTTGGGTCGGCGTAAAAGCTTTACCACCAAGTAAAAAGAACACACACACCCACTTCAAATGCCCTGCTTAACCCCCCGATAACGGTAACTGGGTGATGGATAGTGCAGGGATGGCTGCGATACAAGTAATAGGCGGTTTCCCTGTCCAAGAGGTGGCTGATAACATACACGAAGGCTTCGTGATCGCTAGGTTCAACAGCGTATTTTTCTGTAGCTCCCCCGAGATGGACACCAGAGCAGTACGATAGGAAGCTGGACGCACTTACCGACTCGTTAGTCAGACGAACGCCGGTTGTTATAGGAGGAGACTTTAACGCTTGGGCCGTGGAGTGGGGTAGCAGGCTGATCAACATAAGAGGTTACAGCTTGTTGGAAGCCTTGGCGCAGCTGGATGTGAGACTGTGCAACGAAGGTTCCGTTACTTCATTCCGTAAAGACGGTCGTTGTTATGTTATGTTATGTAACAATGCCGAGGAAAATGGAGCCGAGGAACTACCGGCGTCCGGCGTACTGATGGAGCGATAGGCTCAGCATCCTCCGGGCCTGCCTAAAATCCAGAAGACGCTTTCAGAGAGGAAGATCTGAGGCAGTCAGAGAAGAGTGTAAGGTAACATTTCGGGCGACCTGGGCTGCTTTTAAACGCGAGATAGTGCTAAGCAAGTCCATTTGCTTCAAGGAGCTGTGTAGAGAAATAGACGCCAACCCCTGGGGCAATGCTTACCGTGTCGTTATGGCCAGGATGAAGGGTTCAATGACGGCGGTCAAAAGGGACCATTAATAAATTACGTAACGCTTTTAGGGGGAGGGGGTACGAGAAGTTGTGACATAGTGGGGAGGGGGAGTAAGTTAGTTCGTTACGTAACATATTTTTACTGAGCAAAAAAAATTCTCGAGGAATTTGTTACGTAATAGGACAGGGGGGGATACAGCAATTTGTGACAATTTGTTACATGGGTAGAGGGGGAGTCAATTTTGGGCAATTTTTGCGTTACGTAATTTATGAATCGTCCCAAATGTGCGCCGACAAACTGAAAATTATCGTGGAGGGTCTTTTTCCAAAGCACGACCCAATGGTCGCCTAGACCGTACGTTGATGCAGATGGTGGAAATGCTGGCGACAATCGAGTTTCCAATGACGAGCTCCTTATTGTGGCTAAAGGGCTGAAAGAGAAGAAAGCTCCCGGACCGGATGGTATACCTGCGCGGCACTGAAGACTGCGATCCTGGCGTTTCCGGACATGTTCAGGGTAGTCCTACAGAAATGTCTGCACGGTGGCTATTTCCCGGATAGATGGAAGATCCAGAAGCTGGTGTTGCTGCCAAAACCAGGGAAACCACCAGGAGATCCAGCATCGTATCGGCCTATATGCCTGTTGGATACTCTTGGTAAGCTCCTGGAAAGGGTCATCCTCAACAGGCTGACGACCTACGCTGAAAGTAAGAACGGAATATCGCAGAGGCAGTTAGGGTTCCGGAAAGGGATATCGACGGTAGACGCCATCCGCACAGTCATCGCGAACGCGGAGAAAGCATTGAAGCAAAAGAGAAGGGGTAACCGCTACTGCGCCGTGGTAACGATAGACGTGAAGAACGCGTTCAACAGTGCTAGCTGGGGGGCCATCGCCGTAGCGTTGCACATAATGAGGGTTCCGGACTATCTATGTAAGGTTCTGAAAAGTTACTTCCAGAACCGAGTACTGGTCTACGAAACGAACATAGGGCAGAAGTCGATTAGGGTCACGGCGGGGTACCTCTGGGCTCCATACTCGGCCCAATGCTCTGGAATATAATGTACAACAGAGTGTTAACACTGGAACTGCCCAGGGGAGTTGAGATCGTCGGCTTTGCAGATGATGCTGTCCTGACGATAACCGGCGAGACCCTAGATGAGTTGTTGACGGCAGAGACAATAGGCATCGTGGAAACATGGATGGATGACGTTAAGTTGCAGCTGGCTCACCACAAGACCGAGGTAGTGTTGGTCAGCAACTGTAAAAAATTTCAGCATGTTGAGATCAGTGTCGAGGGACAATCCATCTCATCGATGCGTGCGCTGAAGCACCTGGGTGTGATGGTCGACGATCGGTTATATTACAACAGCCATGTCGACTATGTATGTGAGAAGGCTGCGAGGATTACTAACGCATTGGCAAGGACCATGCCGAATCACGGAGGAGCAAGAGGCAGCACGAAACGTCCCCTGGCGGGTGTCTCATCCTCTGTATTGAGGTATTGCGTACCGGCCTGGGCTGCTTAACTGAACTCAAAGCGGAGCCGGACGAAGTTGACAAACACGTTTCGATTAATGGCTGTTCGTGTCGCGAGTGCGTACAGAACGATATCGTCGGTGGCGGTTTGCGTAATTGCCGGGATGATTCCCATCTGCATTACTCTGGCTGAGGACGTGGAAGGCTACCAGCGGAGAAATACACGTAATGCAAGGAGACTGGTCCGAGCGGACTCGTTGGCTAAGTGGCAGCAAGAGTGGGACAACGCTGAGAAAGGAAGGCGGACCCACCGACTCATCCCAAATGTATCTGCTTGGGTACATAGGAAACATGGAGAGGTAACCTTCCATTTGACGCAGTTTTTGCCCGCTTCCGAGAGTACCTGCATCGGTTTGGACATGTTTCGCCACCCCTTTGCTCGGAGTGTGTGGACGTTCAAGAGCCACCGGAACACGTGGTATTTGAATGACCTAGAAGAAGTTCGTAGGAGTATGCCTGATGTGACAGTGGACAATATCGTCGAAAAGATGTGCAACGACGAGCGCATCTGGGACGCTGTCAACAGAGTGGTTACGAGTATACTCTTCGAGCTGAGAGGAAGTGGGGAAGGGACCAACAAAGTAGCGCCACTGGCTAGAACGCCGCCGGGAAACCACAAATCGGGTTTCGGGAGAAATTCCGCCGCCGGGTAACTCTCCGACGGTGTGTACTAGGTCCATCGCCGGGGACCAGTTGAGTAGTACGCGACATAGCACCAGGCTTGGGTCGTCGGGGCGCCAGTGAACCGGACATCAGGCTTCACCGGAATCGCCGGACCGACCTCGACACCCTACCGTGTAGCTCATAAGTAGGCTAGATGCACCGCAGTTACTGGCTGGCCCGTTGAGTAGGCTAGGTCCACTGCTGGGGACTAGACCGAGTAGACGGAGCGGGGAGCTAAATGGCTCACAGAAAGGTGCATCGGTATCGGAAACAATCTACCGCCTTGGAATTCACGGTAGGGTAGTTTCGCCGCCGTGGACTACTCGACAGTATCGTGACGAAAAGGAGAGCTAATTGGCTCACGAAACAAACACCGGTACCGACAGAAATCCCGTTGCCGGAGAACTCCCAGTCGGAGTAGGATAATATCCGAGCTGAAGCGAGTATCGGTGTCGGAATAAATTCCTCCGTCGGGGAACTATCGGTCGGAATAGGGTGAGTTCACCGTTGGAGACTATCCATGTACATCGTGATAAGGCCGGGAGCTGAATGACTCGCGGAAACTTGAGCTAAATGGCTCAAGAAATCAGCACCTAAACGGCTCACGAGGACGAGAGCTAAACGGCGACGTAATAGATGAAGACAAGAAGCGAGAGAAGAGCCGAGAGTTAAATCAAAGCTCATAGGTCGAGCCCCTCCATGAACCAGAGGCAACGCGTAGTTCCATCGTCAACCTGTTCAATATACCAATGCCCTCTGAACATCACAATCATCTCTAATTCGACTCCATGAGACGTTTATCTCTTCTGACGTTACTCGGGTGGGTTCGACGTACAACAAAATCTTCGATTTCATCCAGCATCTAACGAATAGAACCAATGAAAGATGTTCGTCGATGGGTTTTTAAGTGCGCCTAAGACAAGACGTGACAATCGGCTTATTTTTCCTTCGACATTCTTCTTTTCGCACATTTTCACCCTGCCGAAATCTTCCGAACAGTGTTGCTATTTTTATTAATGAAAATGAAGTCTTGCTAATTTATTTTATGCCGGCAATATTTTGTGTATATTCCACTATATTTATGAAGGGCACCGTTTTTCCATGCCATGGGTGTTTAGTAAGGTTTAATGAAACCGTTTCCGGAAAAAATTTGGATTATGGTGTGGTTTCTGTCTTGTTAAAGTTAATCAACCACGTATACGGTAAATGCATGATAAATACTTGTTTCATTTTGCCACACAATTTCTGTTCAATTTAGTCATTTTTGCTTTATTAACGATAATAATTTTAATTGTCAAAAGTAATGACAATATTTTCCTATTAATATAGCAACACTGCCAACCATCTGGGTTCAACTATGTGTGAGTACTATGGCTCTTAATATTGAAAAATATACTTCACCTTCCAGTCCCTTATTAATAAAATGCCGTTACAACAGCTAAAAAATTGACTCAAAAGGTCGTGAGAGAATGAGAAAAAAAACTTCGGGCTTCTTCATCATAAAATCTAGAAAGCAGGCTAATTTTCTCTTGTTTGTCTTTTTCAAGCTAAGCTGCGTGAAAATAAAAAAAATCCAATTTAGAAATGTTTTTTTTTATTTTACGTGACTGAAATTCACCTTTGATGATGGCAAAAAAATACACCGAAAGTGTAAATTTTTCGACTAAGGTTATGGAATAGAATGATGGAAACTTAAACTAATTACATCTAAAAAACTGCAGGAATCAGCTTCATAATAATATCCGAGACAAATGAAAGTCGAACAGGAGCGACACACGATTGAAGAGGCGTTGTAGTCCCGTGATAGCAGCATTAGCTGTGTGAATAGTTAGTCGAAACGGCACTCTCAGAAGAACGTTTCCGCGTAACGTTCTGGACCTTGCTTGAATGTTGACTCGCTCCAGTAAATCTGGAGAATCGATGCGTCCTGACCGAAGATCAGAGATGAATAAGGCTCTTGCAGTTTTTCTACGACGCTGGAGGGTATCGAGCTGGATGAGTTGACACCGACTCTCGTAGCTTGATAGACAAACAGGATCGCGCCAAGGCAGGCGTCGAAGAGCATACCGTATAAATTTTCATTCATTTCGGGTTCCAGACTGCCGAACAATACTACAGCGTGGAGCGCACTAAAGAGAAGTAGAGGCTTTTGAGACAATAAATTTCTGTGAAGGATTTAGCCGTACGGAAAATGAAGCCCTGGCTTCACGATGCTTTACCAACAACATACGAAATGTTATTTTTGAATGTAAGTTTCGAATCTAACAACACCCCAAGATCCTTAACGCAGCTCACCCGGGAAACAAGAGCTCCAGACAAGTTATATTCAAACTCAATGGGATCTTTTTTCCTGGAGAACGATATCACAGAACATTTCGCCAGTCAATCTTGATTAATTCTATTGATTCATCGTTATATGAATGTCTCGCGTATAGAAACGAAATTCTAGCAGTCAAACGTGGAGAACCATCCAGTTAGCTGAGGTCTCACATGCAGCAGATTGCAAGATGTTCGCAAATGTGACCGTGGCTAAACATGGAATGCCTAGAACCTGGAAAAGGTAGACGACTTTGTGCAGGTCCCATACTCTGGGCGTGTATAATCGAGGAACTGATGTTACGAATTAAACATTTAGAATATAACTTCCCAGTTTTGTATAGGTGATTGTGAGTGATCATTGGAACTAATTGTGTAGCTCTTTTTATGACAACGACAAATATATGTTAGAAAATACCAGAGTCGAAAAATGCTCATTATTTTTAGAAAGAAGAAATAATAGCCACAGGAGCGAAATCAACACCACCTTGCAGTGAATTGTTTGAGTTTTGACATCCAGTGAGCCGAAGAAAAGCGATTTGAATTAAAGGATATGTTACACCTCCGTCATGAGGGGCATTGCACTCGTAACTTTGTACTTCATTCTGTTCATAGCTTTACATTTATCTTGAACTTAGCTTAGTTTAGAGTCGGTTCCGACAGCATGTAGTACAGTTATTTTACGCTCGTCTGGATATGCCGCAGACTCAGGTGATTCGCATTTCAAAATATCTTGACTCCTGTGGTAGTAGACAAAATGTTAAGTCGCCGGGAAACACTAAGCTTGCTCATATGACCCTGTTCCACGCTTTTCTAAACTTTCTTCCCTCAATTCCTGCTCTCCCTTGAGTACTATGGCTCTTAATATTGAAAAATATACTTCACCTTCCAGTCCCTTATTAATAAAATGCCGTTACAACAGTTAAAAAATTGACTCAAAAGGTCGTCAATACAAATGAGAAAAAAAACTTCGGGCTTCTTCATCATAAAATCTAGAAGGCAGGCTAATTCTCTCCTGTTTGTCTTTTTCAAGCTAAGCTGTGTGAAAATAAAAAAAATCCAATTTAGAAATGTTTTTATTTTACGTGACTGAAATTCACCTTTGATGATGGCAAAAAACACCGAAAGTGTAAATTTTTCGACTAAGGTTATTCCGAACATAACCTTACTTCACTATGTTCATTTTAATCACTTCACTGTATGTATGACAATGGTATTGTCTAACCCGAGATAAACTAGCGTTTTTTTCGATTTGTTGCTAATGTGTCGCACATCAGTGCGAACGAAACAAAAATAAATGTCAAATCGTTTTTTCGCTTGCACTAATGCAAAGTGAACAGGCGCGTAATTCGGCGTGGTGGCGGATGGCTGAATTGTCACGATGTGGATTTTAGAAAAGATTCGCAATAATAAGTAAAAACAAGTGAAGTGAAAGTGAACGTGTAAGTGAGAACGGTAATAAAGGCCATAAATAAAGAAGAACCACAATCTATTCAAAACATCCGTTAGAAACAGTAAATTGTAATATTTTGTGTTGTGATTAATATTTCCGCAGGCTGGAAAAAGTGCAGATATTTCTTCGTTTTCTAGTTCTTTAAAAAAAATTATACTTATTGATTTTTGTAACATAATCCCTCTGAACACTCGAAAGCCAATTGACTAATCCATGTTCAGTTGTGTTAGTGCAAGATTGAGGTTAAATCGGGTGGAATTTATGCCAAATAAGGTTAAATCAGCTGGCGAATTGAAAACATAGCGTTATATGGATTTATCTATACACATTGCAACCGTGTTGGTTTCCTAGACGTTAAATAAGTCAATATATGGAACCGAGATGCATTATAGTATAGGTGTTCACATTCGTTCAATTAATCATGGCGGCCCAGGACCGCGAAGCACATAATCAACAAACCGACCAATCGAAACGAAGGTTGTAAGCACGCGGTAAAAATAAGTATGGCGTCCGGGATCGCAAAAGAGCAAATGTTTACATCACTAACCAATCAGAATGAAGTATGGGACCACGTGCTTCTGTTTTCTTCTCGTTTGCCCGAAAAAAAGTGACAGCTGATGCACACATAGAAAAAAATGTGTACACCTGTATACACCTCGATATGGAACTACAGACACTTTAGAGCAACCGTACCGGTGCGTTGCTACTCGGGTGACCATTTTGATTACAGGCAGCGTGGCCATTTTAGCTTAGTCTTTCTTCTGCACACCGGTCGTTGCTATCACGGTCATCAATTTAGTTACCCACCTCCACACCGGTTATTGACATTTCTCAGAACAATTAAGCGTGTAACACATTCAAAATAGTGATATCGGTAAACACGATGGATTACTCCTGTCTTTTGTCGGATTCTAGTGATGATGACCTGGATTTCATGAGTCAAATGTTGAACCAGGCACAGGCTGCATTAGCCGAAACGCAGGATCAGAATATGAAAAAAAGGCGAACGAAAAACTCGTGAAGGAAAAAGGCCCAATATCGAACGTTCAGCGCAAGAGGGTGCTCAGCGTTTGGTATCCGACTATTTCAGCGTCGACCCGACATATACAGACGAACACTTTCGAAGAAGATTCCGAATGAACCGTAATCTTTTTACACGTATAGTAAACGAAGTTAAATCCACCAATGTGTATTTCGTTCAGCGAGCAGATGCGACTGGCAAAATTGGGTTGTCAACGTTACAAAAATGTACTGCAGCAATTCGACAGTTAGCCTACGGATCTCCGGCTGATGCTATAGATGAGTATACACGAATGTCAGAATCATCTGCTCGGAACTGCATGTTAGAATTCTGTCGTACAATTGTAGACCGCTTTGCTAGTCAGTATTTGCGATCACCAAACAGCGAAGACATAAAACGTTTATTGGATGAAGGTCGAAAGCGCTGGTTTCCTGGAATGGTGAGCTCCCTTGATTGTTGCCACTGGGAGTGGAAGAATTGTCCCACTGCCTGGGCTGGTCAGTACAAAGGGAAAGGAAAAAAACCGACGATTATTTTAGAAGCAGTGGCATCACAAGATTTATGGATTTGGCATGCATTCTTCGGTATGCCAGGATCCAACAACGACCTGAATGTGTTAGAACGATCGCCCCTGTTCTCTGATTTATATAGTGGTAGGAGCCCTCAAGTAGAATTCATCATAAACGATAGAGTCTACACTACTGGATATTATCTAGCTGATGGTATATATTAGACTGCCCAGAAAAATAATGAATTTTTGAAAACTCAATCGGCCCACCACTGAGTCGATTCCTAGTCCCACCAGGAGTGCTTGCTCCAAATTTGAAGCAAATCGGACAAGTCTAACTACCGGACCAACGTGCTTGAAGTTTGTATGGGATTTTTCGACAATTTACATGGAGAAAGCCCTCTTGCATACATTTTCGCCGCTAGGTGGCACTGTATACATCAGATTATCACCAAAAGTGAAACTTAAGAAGATAATTTTATTATCTACAACTTTGTTGAAGACTGCAAAGAGATCCGACTCCAATAGGAAAAGTTAATAAACTTTTAACGAAGTGATGTCTGAGTCAGTTTTGCATGGGGCCTAGCAGTGCATGATAGTGTATTAGTACTAGGTTCTAACAAACTAAACATTTTTGTGGATTAATGGTTAGATTTAGCTGAATAGTATGTTCGGAAGAATTGCAGTACATAATACGAGTTATGTTTTGGTTAGAAAATTTTAGTTCAATCTGTGACCGCATAGATGGCGCCAACACTAACTTTTCAACGGAGAGAGATAGAATATCGAGATGTTTGGAAGAATTACTTCAATATTCTTGTTCTACAACTTTGTAGAAGACACTTAATTTCTATCTCTCTTCGTTAAAAAGTTAGTGTTGGCGCCATCTATGCGGTCAGATGTGGTACTACAATTTTCTAACCAAAACATAACTCGTATTATGTACTACAATTCTTCCGAACATACTATTCAGCTAAATCTAACCATTATTCCATAAAAATGTTTTGTTTGTTAGAACCTAGTACTGATACACTACCATGCACTGCTAGGCCCCATGCAAAACTGACTCAGACATCACTTCGTTAAAAGTTTAATAACTTTTCCTACCCACTGAGACGTCCAAAAAATTGTTTCAAAATCGTTCAACACGGGTCCAACGATGGACGTTTGTTGAACGATTTTTTGGACGTTGTCCAAATTGGTCCAACGAACGTCCTTCATTGGACGATTTTGAAACCAACCGTTCTTAGAGGGTATTGGAGTCAGATCGCTTAACAGTCTTCAACAAAGTTGTAGATAATAAAATTAAATTAAATTAATCCTCCACTTTCTACATTGGTTCAGACGATTACGTCACCAGTTGGACAAAAGCGCAAGGTAACTTTTAAATCATATTGCTTGGAATTCATTATCAAAATGAGTTAACAGTTCGATGAGCTGACTGTTTATTGTTTCCTAAATTATTTTCAGCACTTCGCGAAAATGCAAGAAGCAGTCCGGAAAGATGTAGAGCGTGCATTTGGTGTTTTAATGGCACGGTTCGCTATTTTGAAGAACCCTGCTAGATTGTGGCGGAAAGAAGATTTGGCAACAATAATGCGTGCATGCATTATTTTGCATAAGGGACCATCCATAAATGACGTAGAATTTTTTGAGTGATTTTTAACACCCCCCTCCCCCATCGTAGCATTTCGTCACAAACCTCTAAATACCCCCCCCCCCCCCTGGTAATTACGTAGCTTGACGGTAACCCTGCCCCCCCTTGTCACCCCAAATTTTTTTAAAAATTCTATTCTATTCCGCTTTAAAAAAAGCTACGTAGCATGACATAACCCCCTACCCCCTGTCGTCACACATCATCACAAAATACAAAACTCCCCCGTCCCCCATATAATGCTACGTCATTTATGGATGAGCCCTAACATGATCATCGAGGATCAGAGAAATGATGCATCCGAGACTGATGGACCTTTCAACTGTCGGAATAGCGATGTTACTGTCAACATGGGTTCTGCTGATGGCTTCCAGGCTTTTCTTGAGCGATACGACCAAGTACATAATGCTACTCTTCATTACCAACTACAAGCGGATTTGATAGAGCATTTATGGAAAGTAAAGGGAGAAGAAGAGGAGTGAAAATGTACACTTACATACATGAGCAACACAGACTTAAGCTTAATACATTATAATACAGTGGCGGATTTAAAGATAAATTTCTCAACATGTCCATACAAGATTATTTCTTCTAGTTGTCAATAAAACATATCTCATATCAGCTGGTTGGTGTATGAATTTATCGAAACCTGAGTGCACGCTACTCGGCTATGAGCTAATTAACATGGGTTCATGCAAATATACGAATTAATAGTAAATGTAAATATCTTCGAACAGGCAGACAAGATTGCGTGCAACGATCGATACTGGATAATGTTCGTCTAACTGATCATCCGTTTGTGCCGAGGATCAAAAACTGTCTCAGGACACACACCATCACATCAAATTTACAGTGGCTTTTCTGCGGAGTGAGACCGCGTAATCTAATTTCATGTCCTGCATGCAAGCTTCGCGGGAACAAACCGGAGGAACACTCGAAGCACTATTTCGAAGAAAAGCTAAAGTGCCACGCCTCTAGTGCTTTCGGACAATTCTATACATGTTTCCCTTTAAGCCTGATTCTTTTATTAAACCTGAGGTGTCATTGAGGAGGAGAAATCTTTTCTCCCCTAGGGATACCTAAGGCCCTTTCGTAGGGGGCCTTAGGTATCCCTGGCTGTGAATATGCTAACTACAAAAAAAAGAAACCAATGAAAGTGCTATGCAACAGACGAATTTAATTTCTCCTGAAATTGCAAATATGAATTCCATCAGAGTACCTGGTACTTCTTAGGCCACCGAAACCGTCATATACATATTTTTATTTTAAATAGATGCAGTCCAGTGCATGAAACTGTGTGCAATTTACCTGCAAATCCACTGCATCTTTATCTGTGTGTATTCAACTTGCTATGCAGATGCACAGATATCTGTGGTTATTTGCATGTGCATCTATGCAGATGTGAACCTGCATATGCATCATGCATCTGCATGTGCAACGCAATCTGTATGTAGCTGCATGTGAATCTACATCTATGTGCGTCCACATGTCTGTGCATCTGTAACTGTTACTGTATCTGCATGCATTCACATGTGTGGGCATATTCATCAATATATGAATCTGAATCAGTTTGTACTGTGTAAGCATCAGTGTGTACACTTGCACGTACGTCTGCATCGGTATCATTCTGTGGCTTCACATTATCCGAAAGGTGTATTGTCAGTATACACTGATTAAAATTGTCTGTGCGTGTATTATTGTACGTTAGTTTGAATCCATGCATCTGGAGCGTGTCAAAAGTTTCACGATGGAACCGTTCAACGGACATTCCGAGAAAGATTCAAGACAATTCTTTCTTCGGATGCTTTTCTTCCTCACTCTGTGCAAGTTTTTCATTAGTTCGACAAAGTTGCTGTCAATCGTCTGTGAAAGGTTGCATTTCTTTTTTTATTTTATTATTTACTATCCGAACCACAGGAATTCACAGGGGTGCAGGATACAAGATCCATTTTACTTCCCCGACATTTACAGGTCAACAAGACGCAGACAGACTCAAAAAAATTCTGTAGATTGTACGATTGTCTGATGATGATTTCATTGGTTACCTAACCATTAATTTGCCCATAGTGAACTAGCTATCGGCAGCGAAGACAGGGCGTGCCTTCGAATAATTGGAACTTAAACTTATTCTGCTGACGGCGATGTTTGATGCAGGTTTACAACACGTTAGCTTCGAGTCGAACCATAGATTTTATTGGATAGTGACTACCGTCGTGTCCGAAGAGAAATTTTATTAGTTATTCTCGAAGGTTTATTGCTGAATACCAGTTCAGCAGTGATATCTGAAAAATATTGAAGTTAGTTTACTTTATTTTAACGTGTCGTTTAGTGGTACGATACCTGTGCAACTACAACTGTATGTACATTTGTGCATATTAGTTTATATATGAATATGCAATGCATATTATATAGTGTATTCATAAGAAATTTAATTTTATATTCAGCAGTGCTTATAGAAAAATATATAATTTAATTATATTTGAAATACAAGTCTGAGGTTAGTTTCTGAAGCATTTGACGAATTTTGCGCTAAATCGTATTCAGAGTTGGCAGCACCCTCTCAGATTTTAATGAAACCTCTGTACATGAGGACTTTACCACGAAAAGCCACTTTGCATATTTAGTTTTTCCATAAATGATCTAGACTGTTTTTTGGAAAGGGTCAAACTTTTTTTACCAATTTTGGCTATTAGGGTGGGACAAAAAATAGATTCCAGCTCCGAGCAACTTTTTAGGTACCATTTGGGTCCTAGAACAACTGTGCAAATTCTTAGCTCGATCGGTGAAACTATATTTTTGCGCCCACTGTTTAAAGTTTACATGGGATTTTGTATGGGAAAGTTAACTTTTACAAAATAATTCCTACAGGAGTCGCCCATTACTTCCTAAAAATAAATCGTTATATGGCTTGTATAGGAAATTTAACAAAGAAAAAAAGTCTCGAAAACCACGAAACGATCTGATGCTTGTGGAAAAAGTTATTAAGCAAAAACCAATTGATGCTCTGACGATTGAAAAAATATTCATTTTTTCTAGCACCACTGCTGTTGGTTGTCCAATTATACGCAATTTTGTTTTAATCCTCTCTTAACGTATCTAAATCGTTTATCTATACTATTTGGCCACTTCGCAAGGTTTTGAGTTATAAATTGAGGCTTCTTTTGTACATAATAAAAGAAAGTTAAATTTTTTGTATATAATAAAACCGTCAGAAGCAGTGATGCTATGAAAAGTGAAATTTTCATCAATCTTCAGGGCATCAATCGGTTTTTGCTTAATAACTTTTTCCACAAGCATCAGATCGTTTTGCAGTCTTCTAGACTTTGTTTCCTTGACAAATTTCTTAAAAAAATCAGGCATCTGTTTATTTTTAGGAGATAACGGGCGACTCTTGGAAGAATTAATTTGCAAAAGACAATTTTCCCATACAAAATCCCATGTAAACTTTAAACCGTGGGCGCAAAAATATAGTTTCACCGATCGAGTTAAAAATTTGCAGAGTTGTTCTGGGAGCTAAATGGGACCCAAAAAGTTACTCGGAGCCAAATTTTATTTTTTTCATATAACCATGTCCCACTCTAATATGCATGCTCATGTGCACTTCTCTACAGAAAAAAATCTCCTAGTTTAAACTTCCTGCAGAAAAAGAGAAAATATGTTTGATTTATTCCAGTGGTCAAAGAACCGGGAGCAAAATAACCGACGAGTAAGCTATTATTATTTCCTCGGAATTTTAATCGCACGCATTCAATCGGAGCTATGTAGGAAAGCAGCTGGTATTAAAAAGAATGAGTATTAAATTACCTGTGCTGTGACTATTACAACTACCGTCAAATCTGTAAATAGTTTTATGGATTACTTTTTTTTGCAAAAAAGGATACAAATATTTGTTATGAAATCAAACCTAACATTTAAAAAGAGCCTATCTGCAAAACGTAAACATTGAGAAAATAGCAAAAGAAGGTTTTGTCAGATTCATTATTCTATTTTGAAAATTGATACTATTTTGTTTCGTTTGATTGCGCATATTGCTTCTACTTGTATACCGCAGACGGAAAATACTTTTGAAGTCTGATATTACACCGAAAGTAAGGAGAATTAAGTGAAATCTAATTTAATTGCCAGATTGGCCCCATTGAACATCGTAAAATCAGATTGGCCTTGTATGTAAATTATGGAAAAGTTGGGATTAGAGCTTTTGTAGTTTCAATTAATTCATCGAGTAGGTGCTGCATTGCTGTTATAAGGTACCATTCATAAATTACGTAAACCACTTAGGCGGGGGGAGGGGTACGAGAAGTTGTGACATGTTTTGACATATGGGGGAGGGGGAGTAGGCTGGATCGTTACGTAACATGTTTCTACTGCACAAAAAATTTTTTTCGAGGAATTTGTTACGTAATAGGGGAGGGGGTGATAGAGAAATTTGTGACAATTTGTTACATGGGGGGAG
Organism: Topomyia yanbarensis; assembly: GCF_030247195.1. NCBI lineage: Eukaryota > Metazoa > Arthropoda > Insecta > Diptera > Culicidae > Topomyia > Topomyia yanbarensis. Next base: position 77,922,869 of record NC_080670.1, read on the forward strand.
GGGGGAATCAATGTTGGGCAATTTTCGCGTTACGTAATTTATGAATGGTCCCTAAGCCTTCTACAATCAATTATAATACAATAATCTTTTACAATCCTTTTAAAATGAGTGCTTTGCTAGTTAGGCTATTTTAAATAAGTTAAGGCCGTTTTATAATCAGTTAGGCCCTTGTATAATCAGTGCGGTCATAAAAATCAATGAGGCCCTTTAATAAATTGTTGTAAAATCGTTATCAAAATGCTTCATAATCAATTGTTGCGTTATGTACGTATTTGGTACGATATTTTTGCTAGTTTTACTGTTTTTGTTTCCGCAAGTCTGTGTACAAAGTGTCTGTAGGCAAGACCAATAGGTGTTGCTAATGCTCGAAATATCCGACGCTCACAGAAATTTTGGTAGAGCTGCAAAACCAAAGTTTGACATGTCATGCAGTTCATTACAGGTCGGACTCGATTATCCGGGGATTCGATTATCCGGGGATTCGATTATCCGTGATTCGATTATCCGGGGAAAATGATTCGATTATCCGGGTGTTTTGAAAAAAATCAAATTTCAACTATAATGTCTTATTATAGTGCTAATTCGATCATTGCAATCAATAGAACATTTTTTTGGATAAGGGTTAACCTCCTCTCAAATTTTAACCTACCTCAAAAATAGCTTATATATGGGTTATTCTGCGCAAAGTGACCTAAAAAAACAAAACTTGGAATCGACCTTCATGGATTGGAACCAGTTTTGAAGAAATTGTTCATTTAGAGCCAATATATAATAACCTAAATTGTTGTGTCGTTTAAACAGCCCCTCAGTCCATGGGAACACTCTTAACCGTTATGTGTCCAACGCGGTACCCGGATACCTTTTTAGGTTACAAATAATGAAATTCCGATGTCCGATGGACATTCCGGAGCAGGTTCCCGTAGGGCCGTGAATGGCCATTCCATTCCAATTCCATTTTTCAAACTACCATAGGGTCCCGTAACAATATATAACAGACTTCCGAGACAATTTGAAGAGTTTCGATACTCATTTTGCTAGGGCATTATTTAAATTTACAAATCATACCCTAGTACTGGAACATTACTCCAGAAAATCCGGATTACCAAGAACCAGATCCATTCATCCGGTTCAATGTTACAGAATCCAAAAGAGGACGAGTTCCTGAATCTGAAACATCTAAAAGTGTCAAAATCGGTTAAAGGAAGTCATAGTTATGAGCATTTTAATTTGTGGGTACCCGGGTACCCTCGTTGGCCTGTTATAGGTGTTTTTTGTTGGACACATAACGGTTAATTTTAACAAATTGTTTGAAAAAATGTTTTTTTTTCGCATTATATCTCAGCTTCTGTTTGCACTAGAATCAATCAGCGAGATATTTTTTTTTTAAAGATTTGTTTAGGGATTCCAAAAAAATGAAAAGCTTTTAATGCCAATATTGCCAAATATGCAACTTTTTAATTTTACACTAAAAGTACATTTTTCTCGTAATACATCGGTTACAGCCAGGGATGCCAACGGTACCGATAAACTACATTTTTTCGGTATATTTACATTTGTACAAGCCGTACAGTCCGCTACAGCGACGCATCACTACAGCTCTTGCCAGAACGGTAGCCACACCGAGTACATTTTCCCGTACAGCAGTAGAATACATTTTTGTTTTGCTGCTGTACTCCTACTGCTCGGTGAGAGTGTGGCGTAGTAAAGTTTGTTCTCTCGCTTGGTACATTTTTCTCTGCATAGTCAAAGCGAGAGGCCCGCACACGAAAGCGTTGATGCCGGCCGTGGCGTAAATGAGCCGCATTAATTGTGGTCATTTTTGAATAAAAATATTAAAAAGATTGAAAATATTAAAAAATGTAAAATAAGGAAAGAGAAGCTGTACCGCTCGCGTCTGGTGGCTGTACTGGGGACAGTAGTTTTTTGTCATGTTACTGCTTTGCACACAGGCAGCCGTACAGCGCTGGGCGTCCTGCACTAGCGAATGACAGCAGCATCGAGAGAGAAAGGAGAATGTAGGCAGAAAAATTACAGCCGCAGAAAAGGTAGGCATTTTGCATCCTTGGTTACAGCAGTCGGTCGATTTTTGGCATCTCTTGGGATAATGATGACATGCTTCTCAGGATTCTGTTGGGATACTTTTCAAGATTCTGATCGAAGTTTTCTTAGCATCCCGATGGAATCTATTTCAGAACTTCGATTCAATATTTTCTCTGAATTTATCTCTGAATTTTGAAGCAGGATTCTAGAGAAAAGCTTCTTAAATGTCTAGTGGAATCTTTCTTAAGATAGAATTCCGCTGAAGATTATGCTTTATTCCAGATACTGATAGAATCATGGTCCTATTATCATTGGAATCCGGTGTAATGTTCTGATGAATATCCTGCTTTGAGTTCCAGTGGATTTTGACACAAACAATATTGCTCTTCTCCCATTATCCCCTTCAATAAGTGATTCTTGCTCAGAGTTCCAATAGCATCTTAAACCCGTTCGTGCCCTTCTGGTTGATGAACAACCATGTTTCTATATGGCTATAACTTTTGGTTTACACAACGTCAAGTAAGGCTAATAACTGCCACTAAGATCTTTCATTTGAGCACTAAAAGTTATAAATATTAGCATTAGAACAGAAGTTATTACAATTAATCTGATTGGGTTCCGCTGAGGCAGTGTAAGGGGTAGTTTCTGTTAATGGCGAAAATGAAATTTTGGAATATTTTCTTAGCCTGGAAATATTATTAAAAACTGCTAAAACTTTCTAATTTAGATTGCCCTCAATTATCTTTTTCATGTAATTGGACTAGATCGGAAGGTAAATATTGTAGAGATGGTCGGGTTTCAATTTTTTTGAACCCGAACCCGACCCGAACCCGAGAGCTTGAAAATTGAAAAACCCGAACCCGACCCGAGCCCGAAAGTATAAAATTTGAAAAACCCGCACCCGACCCGAGCCCGAAATTTTCAAAATTAGAAAACCCGGACCCGACCCGTACCCGAGAATGAAAATTTTGTAAAACCCGAACCCGACCCGACCCCGAGAATTTTAAAATTTGAAAACCCGAACCCGACCCGACCCGAAAATTTTTAATTTGAGAAACCCGATCCGAACCAAACTTGCTAAAATGGAGAATCCACCAAAGATCTCAAAGATTTTTAATTTTAGGCACCCTAGGGTCATCTTAGAATAGTAGAATCACTCGAAACTGAAGTAGCACCATACGTGTTGAGTTAAATCTGCCTATGGCAAAACGAATCACTGGCCAATAGAATCCCAATTTTTATTTGCTATTATTTTAAAAAGAAAAAAAAATTGCTATTATTGAACGTCAAATTTGTAATGTTATGAGAAACTTACAAATCGTCGATATCTTAACCGGAAAGTAGAATAAATCGGTCGCTAACTCATGGGGAAACAAACAACTTAATGGTAACAGTTTCAAACAACCTTGCCCGTCGTACTTAACCAAAAGTTCTAAGTTTGTATCAAAAACCATTCCTGCAAGGCAGTTTTGTATGATTTATCACATGTATTAAATTAGCTATGGTAATTGGCCACAGCAGTACCACCAAATTTGTGATTTCAATATATGGGAATTGCGAAATCGTCCCCGGGCTACAACGCCCTTTTTAGTCAATGGTTACAGTTTATTTTAACTGCAAGTAATATTTATCATAAATCAATTTGATTGTTACTAAACTTTCACTAAAGCAGGTACAACCTATTTGTTGCATTTGACCAACTTAACAGTACCCGCTTAAAGTTTCTTTGGGGTACAAATGTACCCCACAAAACCGTTTACGTTAATGTTTTGTCATGTTTACATAATTCCGAAAACATTATTATATCTTGTTTTAAAAGAAAAACATCGTTACATAGTAAGCGAAAAACTTGTGTAAAATTGTATGTTTTAGAATAAAACTATCCAATTTAATTATAAAATTTAATAAAGATTAGGCATATTAGAGCGATTTTAGTTCTGGGGTACGAATGTATCCCACAAAACCGTTTACTTAGAGAAAAAGTCACGAAACCGTTGTAGGGTTAATGGCCAATTATTATTCAATATGTAGCAAAAAAGTACTACCATTAAGTGCACTCGCCACACCCACTGTTCGATTTCTCGCGACTGTCAAAACGAGGAATCAGGAGCCGATCAATAGATTGGTTTTTATTGTTTCTACTTCCCGTAGATTTCTACTCGCTTTACTTTAGATACTATTTGCTGTACGCTTTAGCTGAGTTTTACGCGTTTACCCTGACCGCGGCCTACGTATCGGTTTTAAAGTACCTGTCGAAATTAATATTTTAAAACAGAAAGTTGAACCAATATTTTCCGATAAATTCCTGTTGACTTGATTTATTACTAATTATCATGAAAAATAAATCGCAAAGAAATTTTAGATGTGAAACACGTATTGTTGAATACTCTCTCATGAATGTTCTTTTAAAACATAAAATAATTCAGTCAGTTTGCGAATCTGAAGAGACAGAACTTTATACAAGAATGAAAAAATAATATATTTGGGCACCAGAAAATACGACGAATTCTAGCGATTTAAAGGTGCTACCATTTGGTACGGTTATATGTGTCTTCCATTCGTATCACGAAGTATAAAAAGAGACTGGGTTTTGTGTATAGACAGCGTCAAGAAATGGTTGGGTTGTTTTGTTAAAAACCCGAACCCGACCCGACCCCGAAATTTTCTAATTTGAAAAACCCGAACCCGACCCGAGCCCGAAAGTTCAAAATTTTAAAAACCCGGACCCGACCCGAGCCCGAGAATTTCAATTTTGAAAACCCGGAACCCGACCCGAACCCGAAAAGCTTCAATTTATAGAACCCGAACCTTACCCGAAACCCGTCGGGTTCGGGTCGGGTCCGGGTTTCGGGTCAAAAAACCCGAACCCGACCATCTCTAAAATATTGAGCAGCTGCAAAAGAAGCACCCATCTTTCTTAAACCAGGTTTTTCGTGTTTCTTGATGCCAACAGTTTTAAGGAAAAATAGTTTTGGGACCCTATACGCGGTAGAAAAAAGTTGGTCAAGAAATGGTTAACGAGATTCTGAAAAGAGACCTGACCGTCACTGGAGGTGATTTCAATTCTTGGGTAGCTCAAGCAAAGATGGATGATAGGCTATGTAAAGAGGGCGCCAGCAGTACTTCTCGCTGAGGCGCCCGGGAACCTGGTAGTCCTTCGCTAGTGACAAGTATGAGTGGGACAGTTTGCGAAGACTACACGCGTAGTTATTACCTGACAATCTAGTATTAGTCAACTAAATGATGCTATAAGGACAAGGACAAGGATCTCTTTGTAGGTGCGCAACACGCACTCTTCTAATTAGAATGACTAGACATGTTAGCTGTGATATGTGACATTCCACTTAAATTAAACTGGAGCCAAGAAACAGACGACCCCCAGATTACTTACTAACTTTATTTTTTTCTGGTATTCGAGTAATCGAATCAGTTACCTCGGAAAATCTAAGCCCCGGGTAATCGAGTTTGACTTGTATTGCAAAAGACACACCTTATTAAAAAGTTTATCTTAGAATTCTTGTACAAATAGCTATAAACAACTGATACATATCGTTAACTTGTTACCAATATGAATAATAAATGAAAACCAACTGAAAATACAAATCACACCCTGAAAGTCTGAAAAATCGACTAGGGCCAAAATAGGTACATTTACATTTACCATAATAGGAAAATTTGCCCTGGTCATTTTATTTCCAATTTCTCCGCGAATGAAGCTTAAATTCATGAAATAACGCAAAAAAAGTTTGATTCGATTATCCGGGTGATTCGATTATCCGGGGTGAGATTTTTTTCAAATCCCCGGATAATCGAGTCCGACCTGTATCTACAATTACATTATCGGTTATTCATATATGATAAAAATACATAAAAGTGCGCTACATTTCTGTTAACATAAATAGAAATCAATTTAGACTAACAAGACTTTTGGTGCTGAGTATACAATTTGTATTGTCCCGTGAACGTATCTTGTAGACGGGAGTCTTAAAATTCAACAATTTTAATGATAGATGGAAGTTTTCAGATTACCGAGTTCAAAATTTATTTGCTCTTATAAAACAAACAGTGGAACCTACAAATCATCATCACTCTCCATGAGTTCCTCAATGTAGGCATCTTCAACATAAACATCTTCACCATTGATATCATCCGTGGACTGAACAGATTCAGAAAAAGGTTGTTCAGAATCGGTTAGAGTTTGTTGTAAAATTCTTTTTTGTTCGATTTCATAATATGTTTTGGCGGTAGCACTCAACACAGAAAAGTCCACTGACATGATAGAGTGATTGACCAACCGGTTTATTGCTATTGTCCTTTCTCTGTTCAAAGCGGCCTTTTCTTTCGACACCTCCACCAAAAGTTCACCCGTCCTAGCCAGTTTCAAGCTCGTATGAGCAACACTTCCATGCGCTTGCTGTTCCAGCTTACTGGTTTTTTGACCTTTTGGACGTACAGATGGGGTTGAAGTTGTGGATTCACTTATTTCTGTGGAAGTTTCATCCACAGACCGCCTACGTTTACATGGTAAGACCTGAAATTTGATATATTAAAACAAAAAAAAAGTTAGTAATCAAAACAATAAATGTATAATTGTTTCGCATAAATGTTTATTTGCTTTGTTTATGGTTGGGGTGATAGTTAATAGAGTAAGTCATGATTCGCTGGTTGGACACTTTTTAGCTGGACCGCTTTTTAGTTGGACGTCCGCTAGTTGGACCATTGTCCAACTAAAAAGCATCTGAACGTCAAAATCTCATGTCCAATTTATTTTGACAATCTATCTAACAATCTTTTACACTACTAATGTCTTCTTTGGAGAGCTTTTGACATTTGTCAGTCGGTTCAACTAGCAAATCAAATTCGGTGGTTGAACAGAGGCTGTGACCAACCAGCGAATCACGACTGTATTTGAACTTATTACCTTTCCATCCTGGTATAATTTCCATTTTGGTGCATTCTCCAAAAGCTTATAAGCATGTACAAGCGTGAACGGAGTCTTTGTGGATGTGTTGTACAATGTCAAAGCCTGTTTAAAAAAATCTGCAGGCGATGCACCACTTTGCTGGCGACCCAAAATTTGAGCGAGACAGCCAGCGAACTTACTGCAAGCCTTGCTTATCAACAATCACCTGGCTTTTATTCCGCTTGGTGCACGAAGCTCTGGGTTACAGCTCAAATTTTTCTCTGTGCAAATCTCTATAAAGGATTCGTATACGCGATCGTACAGTGAGTCAATCTTTTGGTTTATCCCAGTGACCGGATCTTGAGATGTATTGAGCCAAGCATTACATAAGGCCTCATCTTCCTCAGCAGTCCAATTTCTACCTCGAGCTTTGAAGGCACTCATGTTCTATACGAAAAATAAAAAAGATAAAATTTATGAAAAAGCCATGCAGTGAAATACAGATATTTAGCGATAATGAGTCGAAATTTTCAAAATGAATACGAATTGTGAGAAAATATTGAAAAAGTTTTTGAAAACTAATGAGGATTGATGTAATCACTCCAATTTTCTCCACGTTTCCTCTGCGGCATAAAATGACCGTATCGGGAAAAACTGCCCTGACCAGGATTGGAAAACGAAATTAAATTTACATCTGCAACAGTTGGTTAAAAATATTCAAATTCAAGTCGCAAGTAAATGTTTCCCATTCACTGTTAATGCTCAGTCAGATGGTGTATAGAATAATTTAAAATGGATAGTGCCTCACCTGTGTTTTCATTCGTTTCAAGATTTAAAACAATGGGTTTAAAAAAAAACCAATACAGTTCGGTCACTTCCTGAATCAGAACACTTTTAACTACCGGAAGCAGGAGGAAACGGACCTGTTATATTTTCAACGCAGTCGAAACAAACACAGTCAAGGCAATTACACACAGTCGAGGCAATTTCTCGAGAATAGCAACCTTCTCTCGCGCTGCTATCGCGTTGTTATATTTATGCACACGATACTTTCCGACCGATCAGTGACTATTTTAAGAGCGCGTTTAGTAGCGACCGGTGTGGGATTATGGTATGGTGATGCGTTGCCAAATCAGGTTTAGTTACGCTCCGGTACGGTTGCTTATACACAGACTAGCGAAGTGTCAAAAATTGCAGCCAAACGGACTGTCAAAAAGTGCAGCCAAACGAGCATGACGGTTTTGAGAGGGGAAGTGCAAGAGGAAGCCCATGCAAAGCTTATGGGAGCTTCCGCGATGCCGGTTTACATTCATGGTTGCTAGTTTTACTGTTTTTCTCTCTGCAAGTCTGTTATATAAAGTGTCTGTATATGGAACTACAACATCCCAGTAAAGTTCAGCCGGAAATGAGCCGGGATTCCGGCTAATTCCAGTTAGTATTCCGGCTCCAGCGACACAACCGATTCTAACTAGAATCTAACTGGAACCAGCCGGAATCCCGGCTTATTTTCGTCTGAACTTTGCTGAGATAGAATATTACATATTGACAAAAAACGATGTTTTAAATATAAAGTTTCAAATGCGCTCGGAGAGAAAAACAGTGAATTTGGCTGCACGGTTTACTAAATTATTTTGTCTGCTAGTTTTGGCAATCAGGAGTTTTGTGTAAACAGCGAGTAACTTGTTTTAATGAATGCTTGACGAATTTCTTTTAAGAAATATTTCGCAAAATACTCAATCAAGCAACTCGAAAACGCATTGATACATATAACTGAGCCTATGTAAATAATTTTCGTTGCACTAGAGAGGATATATCGAAAATACAGTTAATGAGTAACAGCAATAATATCGCACAACTGCTGATGCCATTCAAAATTAATAATTATGACGAATATCACGATAATAGGAGAAAACTAGTCGACAAGTTTATAATGTTCAGACTTTCCATCTACCAGTTATATAAAATGAGGAACTAGACAATCGATCAAGGGCTTTGTAATGTTTAAAATGTGTTTAAATTTATTCATACTTTATTTGTATCATAAAAGTTATTTAGTATGTATGTATATAAAGATTATTTGTTATTTGTTTACATTGCTCGTTTGGAACCATTGTTTTGGGTTCGATTATAGATACTCATAGTAATAGACCAGCGAAGGTACTTTTATCGAGCCAAACAAATTGTTAAAATTCGGAGCTTAACGAGCTTGACGTCATACAATGCAAACAAGCAGAACAAGTATTGCGATTTTATTTAAAAAAATGTAGTTTGTTATTCACTGTAGGCTTCACTTATCGTGTCCGTATTAGTATTTTACAATGTTATTTAGAAAGTTATTTATTGTGTTCTACCGAACTGCATAAAAAGAATTTTACTTATGCTCTTTTTCATCAACTTTGTGTTTTTAAAGAAATTTGATTTTTTTTTGCTTTTCTTTATTTCTTGTTGCTCAGCATCAAATGCATAACTTCTCTTTTGATCCATATATTGAACCTCTTGAAAAATTATTTTAATAAAAATAGATGATCGAATACAGTCGAGCACGTTCGAGCTTGCACATTTTAGAGTGTTGCCAGTTTAACATGCTTATTTTTCTAGTTGCCAGTTTTGCGATTTTTACATCCGCGAGTCTTGGCTTCAGTCTTCGCGCATCTCTATACAATCATCTCTGACAAAAACATGTTTTTACTATGTTATATTTGAGTATAGAGTTCTATGCAGGGGTGCCAACCTTCCAGATTTATCTGGATTCTTCCAGATTTTCAAGCGTCGTCCAGACATACAGATTTATGTTTGTCTGATCCAGATTTCAAAAAAATGTCCAGATTTATACAGACAATTTGAAAACGGAGAAAATAAGTTACAAGAATCCATAGTTGATTTTTAAAACACCTTCTGAGCTAAAACTTTTTAAAACATTTTTTTTAGAAAAGCCGGAAGCACACCATGCCCTAGTTTTTTAAAAAAAAATTGGTCGAATTTTCATCAGCTAGATGTTTCAGCAATCCAAGATATTGATAGCTCAGAGACGCAATTTTAACCCATATGCTCTATGCTGAGAATTAGGCGTTTGAGATGGTCAGTTTGGCAGTGTAATTATCGAAATTTCAGTAAGATGTGATATATTTGTTAATATGTTTCATTAATAAATTGCAACATTTATAACTCGCCCAAGAAAAATTAGGCCATCCAGTCAATTCCAGATGTTTTCGAAGATTATTACAGATTTTCTGTAAAAAACACTTGGCATCCCTGGTTCTATGCAAATCATTTCACACACACCCTACTTGGGGGTTTGTTTTCCTCCAGCTGTCATATGTAAAACTGTCAACGTTTAATTTGAAACGATTGAAAAAGCTCGTCTAAACTACAGACACTTTAGAGCATGTTCAGGAGAGTTTCAGTTTTAGATTTATAGTTTTGACAGTTCTATAATATAAAACTGGAAATCTTAAAACTGGAAATCTTAAAACTGGAACTTTCTGTCCCCAGCAGCAGTTTTAGCGGGTGTTCTATTCAGTTTAAAATTCATATCTCGTCATGCCTTCAGCGTTACTGCATTCAAATTTATTTTCCCCAGTGTATCTGTTCTAAGTGTCCCTGCTGAAAACTTTGCATGTATTTAAAACACAGTTCTAAACGTGTTTTAAAATCAGCAACAAATAGAACGGCGTTGTATAACAGTTTTAAATTTTGAAACAAAACTGTACGAAATAATAAAACAAAACGCTCTGCTGGGAATGTGAATGTTTCAGTTCCAGTTCTACTTTGAAACTCCGCACTGATAAAATCAAGTACCCATTAATGCGTAGAAAACTACTCATTTTCAATAAAAGTGGAATAACCCATTAAATGGGTAAAGCGTTTGTACCCATAAATGAGTCTAGACCTTGTACGTCAACCTGGGTATGTTTCACCTATTATTTTTCGCAGAACTGTTACAACAAAATGCGTAAAAATACCCGTTCATGAAATTCGCGCCAGAATGAAAAATATTGTCAATAGAATTTTTTCTGAATTAAAAAAAAAACATAAAATAACATTCATTTCACATTATTGTTTCCTTATAAAAGTATAGGAATCTAGATAGAAATCCTATTCTAATAATACTTAACAAAATAAAACCACCAACTGGTTATATTTTTATGGCTGGATCTTTCTAAAAATGCCGAACTGGCGTATATTTTCAACACCCTCAGTAGTCTAAACAGACGTTGTTTTCGGAGCATTGCCGAAATGTTCCGTTTCCGCCACGGACTCCGATGCAGAGCGATAATTTGCAGGTTCCACTACGATCCTTAGTTTGCAGGTTAACTCGCTTGAAATAATACTTAAGGATTTTTCACCCATTATCAAGATCAATATACCCATTGACATTACCTCATCGAGTAAGTGGATAAAAAGTACTCATTGTTAGAAACAAAAAATACCCATTTTTTGACAGCTCGAATAACTTCCGAAAATGGGCAATTTGAATACATAAAATGGGTAAAGTTTTTTTACCGTGTAGGCAATCCACCACGACGTTTCCCACTGAGATGTCCAAAAAATTGTTGCAAAATCGTTCAACACGGGTCCAACGAAGGCCTTTCGTTGAACGGTTATTTGGACGTTGTCCAAATTGGTCCAACGAACGTCCTTCATTGGACGATTTTGAAACCAACCGTTCTTAGAGGGAATTGTTTGACAATTCAATATTAATTCGTCAAAAGGGCGAAACTGTTTTTTGTAAACAAACTTGTTTCGCTCATTAGTCTGCTGCAGAGTGGAATTTCATGAAAAATATGCGTTAATGTAAATTTTTACCCTTCGTAGAAGTAATTTGAATTTCAATTGTTTTCTGCGTTGAAGTTATAGTAAATTAAGAGAAACCATCAAAATAAAAGTTTGTTTACAAATCTTATTCGCCCTTTTGTAAATTTAATATGGAATTCAGCGGTGGGTTCTCACTGAAATCGGCAAGTACCCATTAATGGGTGAAAATATACTCATTTCCAATAAAAGTTTAATTAACCGATTTAATGGATACAGTACATAAACCCATTAATGGGGACGTCAACCTGAGTATTTTTTACTCATTTTCGATCACAGAATATTTCCAGAAAAATGGGTTGACAATACCCATTATTTAAAACACTGAAAACGGGTTTCTAGTTCTGTTATTTTATTAAAAAGAATGTTACATTACATAATAATTTATCTTACGGTAAACAATCAAAATACGAGAAAAACGCATAAGTTTAATTTTATTTACTTACATTATATTCTCAACTTTGAATGACTCCGTAAACGATGCAGTGAGACGACGAACAGAAAGTCTAGCGCTGTAAAATTTTAACTTATAACCAATTATTTCAACGAATTCGTGGACCTTCTTCAGGGCTGTCGGCACACCTATCCCAAATACTGCGAAACTTTTGAATAGGCAGTCAATGGCCTGCACAGGGTCTTCTCCGCATGCAATGAGTTCACCTTCCATGAATAGGTAATAATTTCCAGTTTTACACACAACATGTGGTGATGGAAATGAACCGGACTCGATATTTATTGCAATGTATGTGGGACAAATGGGTTATCCCTCGGTCCTCGCAAGTGAAGTAAAAAACTTTTACCGTGTATTTTCTGCTTCTACGCAGGCAGTTATATTCAAGCTGCATACTCACACAGTACACTATATTCACCGTTCCATAAATTTACAGAATAAACCGATTTGAAGAGTTTTTCCTGCGTTATTTCTTTTACTCCGACCGAGTCTTACTACATGGGGGCTCAACCCGGATGGAGTTCCTGTGAAATTTTCGCAAAAAATAGTCAAATCGGACATTAAACGTCGAGGAAAAAGTTGATCTGCAAAACTTGTGTGCCACATTTACGAAAGTCGGGCAGGAGCAGGAGTGTAAAAAACGAGGCCTTGCGGTGAGCGGCAGCAAGGTAGAGATGGCGAAGCGGATCGTTGCTCATAATACCAACACAGCTACAAACGATGATCGTCAAGGCATCAATTACGAGGTGTATGACGGTAGCCATGGTGACGGTGAGAATGATCCCAATAACCACGATGTTGGGAACTCGAACGAGCATAATGACGCCAACGATGAGAACGATGATACTGCTGACGACGACAGCAGTTTGGGTGAATCATCCAACGATGCGGACGACCATCTTAACGATGACGAAAATGATGAAATGACTAGTAGTAACGATGATAGCAAAGATTTCCACACAGCTTTGCACTCAACACCAAAGAATAGGAAGAAATTGCGCAAAGTACCCCAACCATATTCTTTCCGTGACGTTGAGGACAGCATCGAATCGTTTGGTGCTGAAGAAGGCCAAGACGTAAAAATATGGATCTGCCAATTTGAGGAAATGCCAGCGTCTGCCTATTGGAGCGACGAACAAAAGTTAATCATGCTACGAAAGAAGTTAACGGGAACAGCTAGACGATTTGTGTTCACACAGCGTAATGTGGGAACATTCTCCAAATTGAAAAAAGCTCTAATTCCATATTAAATTTGCAAAAGGGCGAATAAGATTTGTAAAACAATCTTTTATTTTGATGGTTTCTCTTAATTTACTATAATTTCAAAGCAGAAAACAATTGAAATTACTTCTACGAAGGGTAAAAATTTACATTAACGCATATTTTTCATGAAATTCCACTCTGCAGCAGACTAATGAGCGAAACAAGTTTGTTTACAAAAAAACGCTTTTAATCCACCTAACAGTGTGATGAGACATTTCTTATAACTCTTATCACTCTCTTCGGATATTATATCGTTTGAGAACATTTAGAACTTGATGCTTCGCGATGTTTTTGATAACACATACTACATGGGAAAGTGGCAGGACTCAGAGAATCGCTCAAATCAGCATAGGACAACATCAGTGCTAGAAATCTCAAATCTAATCAATGGGAAGCGAAAAAATGGCCCATAAAATAGACATAGCTACGAATTATTGTTAATGCTCTGTTAATAAAATATCTAAATTGTGGTGGGAAAACTGTACTTTCCTAAAGGGGTTATATATTGTACTGAGCCAAAAAAATCGCATTTTTTTAATCGATTTGAAGTTTATACTTTACTCAAATTACCAACGCGACTGAGAACTAAGAAATCAACGCTTTTTCTTGAAAAGGGCGATACTAGCAGTGATACCATTCCATGAAAATCAACAGTGAATATTTCCAGACTTGGTTTTATTTCCTATTTAAGAACTATTGTGTTTTTGACATCCTAGATTGCATTATTCAGTGATCGAAACCCAGTACTTCATAAAGTATTTGAAATTATTAAATTGAAATTTGTTTTTGCTATTGAAATTGACAAAATGATAGTATCGCCCCTTTGGCGATTGTTTACTTTTTCGGTCCCACCTATCAGCATTGAAGTATCGCCCTTACGTTTTTTACAATAACTACCGTTCTACACCACCGATTTCGTCTGTGTTTTTTCAATATAGATCATTGTTACTATTTACAGCTGGTATCAGCTTGATAATCATAAAAAAAATACGAAAATGACAGTTTCGCTTCTAAACTGCTAGCAAAAAAAGTATCGCCCTGTTTGTTTGCATGGAGCGTGGAGGGCGAAACTTTAAATAAACAAACAAAAATACAGTTTCGCCCGTTGTATTTTTTGCTGTAGTTTAAGAAAGCAATATCGTAGAATCAAAATTTTTAGGTTAATTGGTTGCGTTTCAAAGCCCTCATTCGCATGTATGAAAAAAGCCTTATGTTTACATTTGTAAGTATCGCCATTTTCACAAAAAAGGGTTGAAATGAAATCGCAGCTCCGGATATCACGCTATCTCTGAAGTGCATGCGTGCATAGTTCCAAATTTTACTTCGACATCGACTTTTTCTAAAGGTGATTTCCCAGTAGTATCCTTGATTTGAATTATTATCGCTAATCCTAATGCCAAAGAACAAAAAAAAAACCTCTCGAAAACGAACCGTTTGGGAAAGTCATCATCATTACTGGAATTTTCATTTTCACGAAACTTTTCGATAACGTTCCGTCACTTGCGTTAATGCACTGTATGCACAGTGCTCTGAAAATCTAGCGAAATCGTCTTAGGGCACCAGCGGGTCTAATTCAGAGCTATCTGCGCGGCGAGTAAAGTAAAGAATACTAAAAATTAATTTCTATTCCATAATTTTCAGTTCAGCAATTCGAGAGATCGTGCTCACCGCAAGCCATGAAAAATAGACTACGTTGTGAAGCGATGGTCACTATTTATTAAAAAATCACGGTTAAATAAAAAAAATTATACTATTAAAAAATTTCAAATAGTTTATAATTTTCACAAACTTATTAAGAAAAATTGTTTAATAATCTTTCGTAATATTGTGTAAGAAAAAAGCTGAAAATTTCAGTATTTTCTCTATCTGCAACATATTAACCCTTAAGTATACCAATTAATTGGTATACGAATTGGAATAGGTTCGCCAAATTTTGGAAGAAGTCTATAAAAAACCCCTTGAAAATTACCTAAAAATTGTTGTAGTTCGATACAATAAAAAATTCCCAAAAATGAAATGTACCTATTAATGTGAAACACAGTGAATAATACATACAATAAAGACCCATTTTTATCAGTCTCATGGTGTATTTTAGGCTGACAAAATGGGGACATTGACTAAATCGAGCAATTTTTTTTTCTTTATAATAAACTGAAGCTGTAAAATATTCTTCCCGTTCCTTGATGTAGTCTGATAACTATTTCTGATTATGATGAACTTTTTATTTTTGCATATTTCCATCTTCATGATAAGGAAAACATGCTCAAGAAAGGATTTATTCGAATTCAGTCTTGTTCGTCTGCTAGAGCCCATCAAACATATGTTCATATTTGGCTGATAAAATCAGGGTTTCAATGTATTATAATAGATATTCAGCATTCGAAGAAGTTTCTTGTGAACGAGTGTAGAACGACTTTGTTTCTACTTACTTGAAGTCAGCGGCGTAGCCAGAAATTCGGTTTGGTGGGGGTTTGGTGAAAATCGATCATACTGTCCAAACGGCATATTTCCGAAACCGTAATTTTTGAAGTTTTAAAATTATGCAGAATTAATTTTTCAGAAAATAGTAACAGAGTTCGTGTCTAGCGAATTTGTTGAGAATTTATTGTAGTCATGAATATTAACCTGAGAAAAATCACCATAAATACTTCTTGGACGATATACCGTCAAAATTATTTTATCAAATGATGCGCTGTTTAACGTTTGTAAAACTCATCGTAGATACTAAACCTCCGAAGTTGGCGGTTTCAAAATGATGCTATCTTGACCTTAAATTACTGATTTTAAACATTTGACCTATACATATATTCGGTCATACAACAAAAATCAAATGCTCATCAAAATCGATCAGAACCTGCTAGAATCGAATGGAAATCGTTATTTTTCATAAATTTCTCTCTACATTCGGGAAGTGTTATCCTCGTTATTAATCATATTACGTTTTCGTCTCAACTCGACGCATTCCCAAAAAACCTGTCTTAATCCACCTAGTGGTGCAATTGTGCTTGTCTCATTTGTCCAGACTACGATTCCATGGCTGGTTATGTTCAATATAATGGTGGAAATGAATATTACATGTTCAGTACGATTTGCACATACATACAATGGATCGACAGCCACGATCTTGAGATGCTATGTGATACTGAAACATCGCTTGAAACCAGCGGCGGATCATGGAGAAAGGTCCGGGAGGTCCAGATCCTGGCGAAAATTTTGTTAAGAAATTTTAAACTAGTTTTAATTTTAAAGTAGCAACCCCTCACTGCACACTCCCTCCGGGCCGGTATGATTGTCGATTTTTAGAGTGATTGCATAACCTTTCTATACGAGAAAGACAAAAATGTACCAAAGTCCAAAAAAAGTCAATTTTTGTCAAACATCTCAATGTTTCATGCATTTTAAAGTCATTTGGCATCAAAAATACAAATTTGATTTTGAAAATTTTTCATTTCAGTTTATATGGGAATTTGCTGTGTGATTGCACTCTTCAACTCGTAACTCCGGAACCGGAAGTCCAATCAATAAAAAAAATCAATAGCAGCCGATGGGAAGGTTGTACCTTTCATTTGAGACTAACTTTGTGCAAATCGGTCCAGCCATCTCTGAGAAACAGAGGTCACATTTTTTCCACATACACACATACATTTTCCGACCTCGACGAACTCAGTCGATTGGCATATGACACTCGGCCCTCCGGGTCGGGATTAGATTGACGAATTTGAATGAGAAAGGCAAGAACATTTTTAGCAAATGTTGAAAGTTATGCATTTTTTTGGTGAGCAGTTCTATGTTTCATAGACATTAAATCAATTTTAACTTCGCTTCCTATTAAATAAAGACCCTTATTACAATACATCTCTACAAAAACGAGATCAATTTGAAAATAAATCTGAGGACTATGATTGATTACAGAACTCTGTAATTTTCTATTGGAATGTTTTCAGGCAGGAATTTGATATTGATGCTATTAGACAACTGTGAAATCAAGACCAATAGATCAGTTACATATCAGGACCCCATTCCGACAATTTATTAAAAGTCCTCATGATGTTTACAACAACAGGTTGTCAATCTACGGATCAGATAATTGTTATAGTAATATTGAATTAAATCAGTCTGCATCAATAAATTTTCAATTTTAATCCAATAATTTTTTTTTGGGTGTGGTGGGGGTTGTATGGTATTAAACCCCAAAACCTTCTCTTGGCTACGCCGTTGCTTGGAGTTATTTATTTCGCTTTTCATTTTCCGATATGTTTCAGATCGATCCGATGGTTATAAGTTAGAAAAATTGCAGTCAGAAGGTTCGCACAAATGAACATTTTTGTACTGATAAGTTATCAAGTTCCTTCCAGACAACTTGGAAGTGTTCGGTGATTATTTCTAGCGGTTGCAGATAGTAAAATGAAATACAAAATTCGTTTTATCGAAATAATGTTTAGCTTATTTCAATGGATTATTTCTATAGTGAACAATAAATAGGCGACAAAGAGTAATCCACAAACAACAAGTCATAACTTTTAAAGTATTCAAAATAGATATTTGAAGTCTTCAGTAAAGTTATTCGCAAAAGTAAGAGCTACAAATTTGTAGAAGGCATCATTTCGATATAATCACTTCCAAGAAAATTTGTGAAAATATCTCACTCATAGGGGGATTAATCAGAAAAAGCACAATACCAAAAGAAAGGGCATATTTCTTCCATTAAATTCTCCGAAGATACTATTGACCTAAAATAAGCCGTTTTGGCGTTAATAATAGATTACATGTTTTTGGTCATATTTCTGGCAATGGGAAATGATAAAAATCTTTCGTCCGCATTTAATGTTAAATATCTCTTTTGATAATAGTCCGATTTCAACAATCTATAGCTTGTTCGAAAGGTATTCGTTAAAGCTGTCTAAAAACATATAAATTGTTAATCTATATTGTGAATTTCGGCAGATAATTCAAAAAAACTGCAAAAAACGCCATTTTTACGCATTCAAACATTCATATCTTGGAAACTAAACATCAGAATCAAAAACAAATTAATAGCGTTCATACTGTTTTTCAGTTCTTTCATTTAAAATTGGTTTGGATAAGATCGGTTCAGCCATTGCTGAGAAACACGAATGAGAATTTGTCCGTTACATACACACACACACAGACACACACACACAGACATTGTCCCAAATCGTCGAGCTGAGTCGATTGGTATATAAGACTCGGCCCTCCGGACCTCGGAAAAAATCTTGAAAGTTTGAGCGAATTCTATACATTTCTTTTATAAGAAATGTAAAAACAGTTTCGTCCTTTTGACGAATTAATATTGTATTGTCGAGTTTGCCCCTCTCATGAGAGCGTGCGACGTTCATCGGCAGTTGGCAGCAAGAAAACGAAAAACAAACGAACAAATAAGAGACTACATTTACGAGATGCAGCGCATTGCTCTAGCTATTGATCTCGACGAGCCGAGCATCTGCGAATATATCGTCGACGGCGTTACGAACGACGAATACCACCGTTCGATGTTGTACGAAGCTCATTCCATCAAACAGCTAAAGGAAAAGTTGTTTACGATCGAAAAAGCACAGGCAAAATCCAATAGGGGCCCGTACACGAGGCGTTAGTAATGTCATTACTGAGCAGTAATGTCACTTTTAATGATCGTGTAAGGTGAGTAATGACGGAATTCCCATACAATTCTAGTAATGTCATTACTTAGTAATGACGCGTGTAAGGGCCCCTAATAAGAAATCTCGATCCGATAAGAAATCTCGATCCGATGACCGCTCAACCCAGAAACGAGATCCACGCGAAAAAGCTGACGAGAAAAAGCCGAGAGAGAAAGCCGACGGAAAACGATACTGTTTCAACTGTGGCGACCCTACACATGTCGCCAGCGATTGTCCACAAAAAGGCGAAGGCCCAAAGTGTTTCTCTTGTAACGGTTTCGGCCATCTGTCGAAAGAATGTAGCAAAAATGGTGAAGAGCGTAATGCGAAGAAAAAGAGTACTAAAGTAAACACAATCGAAAAAGTGAACAAATCACAGCCGAGCGTCAGTGTGAAGATAAACGGTCGCGAGTTACATGCTATTATTGATACGGGAAGTGACGCGAAGGGATTTGTGGCTTGATATTGAGAAGAATGGAGTCAATATGGAGAGATCCGACATTAAAGTTCGCGGATATGGTGGCAAAGCGGAAACCGTTTGCGGAGAAGTAGTGTTGAACGCGAAAATCGAAGATGAAATCTTTTCCATTCGTTTCTATGTTGTCCCGCGAAATGCAATCGATATGCAAATGTTAATCGGTATGGACTTTCTCGATGGTGTAAACTACTCGATCACTCCAGATGGTGTACGCGTTTAAAGGTATCAAACCACAAATGTGGAAGAAGATGACTTAAAGTGGATCCGACGGATTGAAGAATTCGATGAGGGTGAACTAACGGTACCGTATCAGTATCGGTCGAGTGTAATGGAAATCATCGAGCAGTACAAGCCGGAACACAGTGTTACCGCGAAAACCCCGCTGGTGATTAAATTAACAGATAATGAAGTCGTGCGTGAAAATCCCCGGCGTCTGGCCCCGTTGGAAAAAGAGGTTGTGCGAAATCAAATCAGTGAATGGCTCGACAACGGCATCATCCAATCATCTGACAGCGAATATTCCAGCGCCGTGGTAGTGGTGCCAAAAAAGGACGGCTCACGACGTGTTTGTGTTGACTTTCGCGAAGTAAACAAAAAAGTGATCCGTGATAATTTTCCGATGCCAAACGTAGAAGAGCAAATAGACCAGCTATGCAATGCACGAGTGTATACGACTCTGGACTTGAAAAACTCCTATTTTCACGTGCCGGTAGAGGAAGGTAGCAGAAAGTTTACTGCATTCGTCACTAGTGAAGGGCAATACGAATTTTTACGTGCCCCATTCGGCTTATGCACCAGCGGCAGTGCGTTCGGAAGATTCATCAGTGAAGTGTTTAAAGATTTGATAAGTGACGGCACGATAGTAGTTTTCGTGGACGATGTGATTATACCCTCCAAGACGGAGGAAGAAGGACTCGAGCTATTGAAGAAAGTGGTAGGTGTTGCTGAAGCCGGCGGATTAATGTTTAACTGGAAGAAATGTGTGTTTCTCCAACGGCGTGTTGAATACATCGGCTATACCGTCTACGATGGACGAGTGGAACCTGCGACAGGGAAAATAGAGAAGGTGAAACAATTTCCTCAACCGACAACTGTCAAGCAACTGCAACGTTTCTACGGGTTGGCGAGCTACTTTAGAAAATTCATTCCGTTCTTCGCTGATATCGCTCATCCACTGTCCAACTTATTGAAAAGGGAAAGCGTGTATAATTTTGACGAGAAAGCCGTGACGTCCTTTCACCAGATCAAGAATATCCTTGCTAGTTATCCAGTTCTACTGATCTTTCGACCGGGTGCTCAAACGGAGGTTCATATGGACGCCTGTAAGATGGCTCTGGCAGGTATTCTTATGCAGCATTCCGACGATGATGGTAAGTTTCACCCATGCTACTATTACAGTCGTTTAACAAATCCTGCTGAACAAAATTACCACTCGTATGATTTGGAAGCATTGGCAGTGATTGAATCTGTAAAAAAGTTTCGCTGTTATTTGCTAGGCCAAAAGTTCAAGATAGTAACTGACTGCATGGCGTTTAAGGATTCGATGTTGAAGAAAAGAGTGAATCCTCGTGTGGCTCGGTGGTCTGGCATTTTGGCAGAATTTGATTACGTAGTTGAACATCGCTCAGGTGACAAGATGCCCCATGTTGATGCGTTATCGAGAGCAAGCGTATTGACATTATCTGCTGTTGTAAGTGCCAGAATGCGTGCAGCACAGGACAATGATGAAAAGGTCAAAGTAATTAAGAGCGCTTTTGAACAGGAAGGAACAAACGAGGGTTATGCAATATCGAATGGTGTGCTCTATAAAGAGAAAGATGGGAATCAACGAGTGTACGTTCCAGAAGCGATGGAGATGGAGGTGATTCGCTCAGCACACGAGAAAGGACACTTTGGTGTGAAGGAAACGAAGGAAAGGATTGATATCGATTATTACATACCAGGGATAGACGAGAAGATCCAACGGTGTATCGCAACGTGTGTTCCCTGTATTGTTGGCGAAAGAAAGAGAGGTAAACCAGAAGGTGAGCTACAACCTATACCTAAAGGCGACGTACCGATGTATACTCTGCATGTTGATCATCTTGGACCAATGCCGTCCACCAGGAAGTCGTATAATTACATTCTGACTGTGATCGATGATTTCTCAAAATTTGTCTGGTTGTTCGCCACAAAATCGACGTCCGCCGAGGAAGTTGCAAATTGTTCGCCTCTAAATTTGCGAGTGTGTTCGTCAGTGAGACTCTGTCCTCGCAGCAGATTGACGTTGCAGCTAGCGGCGTGGCCCAACTCGAACGGTCAGTGAGTGAGATTCATGTGGAGCACTCGGATATTGTATCAGCAGCATCCAAGCTTAAAGCATCATCATCTCCTGGGCCAGATGGTGTCCCTGCTGTGTTTTTGAAAAAGTGTATATCTGGTTTGGTGGAACCTCTCTGTCAACTATTCAAAATGTCACTGACAACCGCGATTTTTCCTCAATTGTGGAAAGCAGCTTTCATCTTTCCTGTCCACAAAAAAGGTGATAAGAGAAACATTGACAATTATCGAGGAATATCTGCGCTCTGTGCCATTTCCAAGCTCTTTGAGTTAGTCGTGGTGGAGTCAGTGTTTTTTCACTGTAAGGAATATATTTCTAAAGACCAACACGGATTCATGCCGAATCGATCTACGTCGACGAATCTACTATCTCTAACCTCTTTTGTGTCCGAAGGGTTTGATGCGAATCAACAAACTGATGTTATATATACTGACTTATCTGCAGCTTTCGACAAAATCAATCACGATATCGCAGTCGCTAAATTGGAAAAACTTGGCTTCAGTGGATCACTCCTGCGATGGTTTCAATCCTATCTCGTTGGCCGTCAACTCAGTGTGAACATAGGTGATGCATACTCCAAACTGTTCTCCGCAACGACTGGTATTCCGCAAGGAAGTCATCTCGGACCATTAATATTAACTCTCTATTTCAACGATGTAAACTATCAGCTGAAAGGACCACGGTTGTCGTATGCAGATGATCTAAAAATTTTCAACAGAATTAGGAGCCGATCGGACGCACAATATTTGCAGCAGCAATTCGACACTTTCAGCAGATGGTGTGAAAACAACCGAATGATTCTGAATCCGGCGAAATGTTCTGTGATATCGTTCACCAGAAAAAAAAGATCCCATTGAGTTTGAATATAACTTGTCTGGAGCTCTTGTTTCCCGGGTGAGCTGCGTTAAGGATCTTGGAGTGCTGTTAGATTCGAAACTTACATTTAAGAATCACATTTCGTATGTTGTTGGTAAAGCATCGCGAAGCCTGGGCTTCATTTTCCGTACGGCTAAATCCTTTACAGACATTTACTGTCTCAAAAGCCTATACTGCTCTTTAGTGCGCTCTACGCTGGAGTATTGTTCGGCGGTCTGGAACCCGAATTACATGAACAGCAGCGATCGAATTGAAGGCGTTCAACGAAAATTTATACGGTATGCTCTTCGACGCCTGCCTTGGCGCGATCCTGTTCGTCTACCAAGCTACGAGAGTCGGTGTCAACTCATCCAGCTCGATACTCTCCAGCGTCGTAGAGAAACTGCAAGAGCCTTATTCATCTCTGATCTTCTGTCAGGACGCATCGATTCTCCAGATTTACTAGAGCGAGTTAACATCCAAGCAAGGTCCAGAACGTTACGCGGAAACGTTCTTCTGAGAGTGCCGTTTCGACGAACTATTCAAACAGCTAATGCCGCTATCACGGGACTACAACGCCTCTTCAATCGTGTGTCGCACTTGTTCGACTTTCATATATCTCGAATATCATTGAGAAATCGATTCCTGCAGTTTTTTAGATGTAATTAGTTTAAGTTTCCATCATTGGGGCCGAGTACGGCCTGTTGATGTGCGTGATAAATAAATAAATAAATAAAAGTCGTAAAGAAACTTCACATTATAAACGATATTTTTGGTAACCCAAGGCGAATTATCTGTGACCGTGGTATTTCAAGAAGTTTTGTGATGAGGAAGGAATTGAACTGCATACGATCGCAACCGGTGTTCCTCGAGGAAATGGTCAAGTTGAGAGGGTGCATCGAGTCATAATTCCGATGTTAACCAAACTGTCTGTGACGAAACCTGATGAATGGTTCAAGCATGTCGTTCCTGTCCAGAAATGCCTGAACAACAGCTGGCAGCGAGCAATACAGACAACCCCGTTCCAGTTGATGCTTGGAGTGAAAATGCGGACGAAGGAGGACGAAATTCTTCACGAACTACTTCGCAGAGAGATGCAAGAGCAGTTTGAAAACGAAAGATTTGAATTGCGACAGATGGCGCACGAAGGCATCCAGAAAATTCAGCAAGAAAATCGGAAGTATTACAATTTACGTCGTAAGCCACCAAAGGGGTACATAATGGGTGACATCGTAGTCATCCCTAGGACCCAGTTCGGAGTCGGACAAAAGGTGAAACACCGATATTTTGGTCCGTACGAGATAGTAAATGTTTTAGCCAACGATCGGTACGAAATTCGGAAACTCGACGATGAAACGGAATGCTCCAAGAAAACGTGCACCGCAGGAGACTCCTTGAAACCTTGGTCACTTCCGGGTCGTAAGTGAAGTCAGGAAAGGCCGTGTGGGACAAATGGGTTATCCCTCGGTCCTCGCAAGTGAAGTAAAAAACTTTTACCGTGTATTTTCTGCTTCTACGCAGGCAGTTATATTCAAGCTGCATACTCACACAGTACACTATATTCACCGTTCCATAAATTTACAGAATAAACCGATTTGAAGAGTTTTTCCTGCGTTATTTCTTTTACTCCGACCAAGTCTTACTACATGTATTTAGCCAAAAGATTCCCCAACGACTCGTATCCTGTAATTAAATAGACCTTATTTACAATATATGTTCACTGCCCTTATACGCATATTTGTCATAGGTGCCATGTGATTCCCTATATACATGGGACAATTATGCGTATAATAGCAGTACATTCCTCATGTAAAAAACAAACCTCAATCCATGTGATCAATGGCGCGGCAAGTTCATTTTCCACATTTTTATGTTGCAGCGCTGATTTCTGTTTTATGCCACGTCTCGTCAATGCAGCCATGGTCCGTAGACAACCTCGCACACAATCTGAATGGATTATAATGGTTGGAAATATTTAATTCAATGTTGAACCTATAACTTTTAAGTATTTGAAGAATATATAGCCAGGAGTCATGACTAAGATCAACTCTGAAAAATTTGTCCAAACACCTTGTGATAACCGCACTCTGAACGTGGTGTAAAATTACATTTCCATGCATATGTTGTACAAAAAAAAAAACGCCAGTATTTTTCAGGATCAAAACTAAACTTGCACGAACAACTCCGCTATGTTGCTAAATGATTTAAGGATTTTTTCGTCAGAGTTGGTCAGCTTAGTCTAAATCAATATAGATTCAAATTCCATCAATTCAATTTACCATCATGAACATTCATGTGCTTGTCGTCTTCTATCAAAAGTCCTCTTGCGAATATTTGTCGTAAATCAGAATTGGTGTTATATCCAGGATTGAGCATTTCGAATGCCTTTTGAATCTAAAATATCATAAAACCAGGAAAAAAATGCTGAATAACGAAGAAACATGCACAATTTTTTAAATGTTCATTGCAAAAAAATTGAATACGAAGAACATTTTTAACATTTTGAATTTCAAACTTACTTGCAAACCCTCGAACGACATTAGGTGAGGAAATACATTTAGTATATCCCGCACGGATTTTTTGTTATATAAGAGCAATACATGCAGTTCATGAGTATCGGCCATATATTTTGATATTTTGTTGAAATTAGCCGCATTCCTTTCAAGCTGAGAACATTTTTCTGCTTGCTCCAAAATAATCGATGAAATACTTGTAATATTTGGTTTTTTAATCTTGTGTGTAAATTTCCGGTCGCTTTGGGGAAGATTCTTTGCTGCATTCCGTAAATGTGTCTGGATCATACCAGTGTGCTCATGATTAGGCCCTTTCCCTCTATTTTTCCAGAAAAAACTGCCTGTAATATGAATTAAATTTATCGTTCGATTTTTAACCTTTTGTAATTATATATTTCAATAAAAAGCATGCTTCCGGAAACGATTGTGCGTACTAAAGTTTGGGTCCTTGTGTCCCACATTTGTTTTCAGATCTTATGGCCAATCTTGTGTATGTCATAATGTACCGGGTCTTACGTCGTACTTTCATTCTCAGGTCGTCTGCAGCGATGGGTATCCAGGACACTGTGACACATTAATAATGTCGAATATTATAACGCACATCATCTTTGACATGTTTCGGGACGTTATGATCTTGCACATAACATTCTCATGATCAGTGTCCTGAATATCCATTGTGACCACATCTCGAGCGTTGTATCACCCCCTCCCCTTCTTGACAGGTGAACCTCTTATGTTATGACACGGTGCCATGTCAGATCTGGTAACGTGGCGTATTGGATCATTGAACAGCTCTGAATAATGGAATTATGAATACGGGTATATATATACTCTAAAACATTATATACGCGAACGGAGGTCTTAGTGGAATGTACGTAATGTTTCAAAGGTTTTCTTCCATTTAATTCCACTATGTTTGAAACATAGTGGAATTAAATGAAGGATGAATGGAAAGAGACTGCATTGCAATCAACTGAATGCACGGCTTTTATGCTATCGACATAGCCTACTTCAATGCAAATAAAAACTTTGAAATATCTACCTGTCTCATTCACGAATCGCATTCTCCCTGTCGTTCTCTGTTCAAGGGACTTGAAAGCACATGTGACCTTGTCTCACTTTACTATATTCAATTGCGCGTTAAAATACTGGACCAGTAAATTCTATTCTGTACATAAATCTTTTATCGGGAATATGTGACCAAAAAGTAAACATCGAATTCCAAAGCAAATTGAACGTTCCAGGTTCCTGATAACTAGTTAAGGTCCAATAATAAAGTAGAAAAACTAGATAATCTTAGAATGACGCCGTCAAATAAAGAAGCATGAAAACAAAAAGAATAAAACCAAAAAAAGATGGAAGCCCTAGAAAGTCCATCGCATATTTATTAGCCTTTTCTCAGAAGATGGGATTTTCAAAAACATTTCAAAATTTTCTGATGCAATGGTTCTCAAATTCGTACAATCCGGTTTATTCATTTTCTTTATTCAAAAATGTTTTTAGCTTCAAATATATGACCATTTCATTTTAATTAATTATTTCATTCCACATCTTTTTATTCGTTTTGTTCATCTGCGTTCATTTTACTTATTTTATTCGTTTCATTCTTTGGATTCACTCTGATCAGTTTATTTTTTTTTTTGTTTTCTTCCATTTAATTCCACTGTTTGAAAGATAGTGGAATTAAATGGAAGAAAACCTTTGAAACATTACTCTAAACGCCAAACAACTACTGAGGTATTAAAACGAGTTTCAGAAAGGGTATGGAGTGGCCGAATCGGGACATTAGTGTACACACACTCACATGATCTGGTGCTTCATCCGGTCCTTTAAGTTCCTTCAATTTGGGGAACGCTTTGATTATACCTATTGCTAACGCTTCTTTGTCTTCTCTAGATGGATACCTAAAAAGAAAGATTGTTTATAGTTTGTTTTGAGCATATTTGTTTTATGATGGGAGGCATATGTGAAACCAATATGAATCGGTTGGAAAGTTAATTTCATGAAATGTTTACGTATGATCAATGAATTTAAACAGTGTACACCTTTTTAAAAAGTGTTCACCAATACTGGAATCCATATATCAACTAGACACTAGAAACAGGTCCGGTCTAATGAATGCTTATGTCGTCATAAAACGTATGGTCATGAAAGTATTAAATATGCCATTTACTCGTGGTCTTTCATGAGTTTATAGACCATTTCTCCGCACAATACACGAATCATCAATAGTAGCTCCTTATGATTGGGTATTTGGTCCCCATCTAATTTCGAATATAATACTCTTATACTCTTTGGATTATCTTCAAGCGTACGGCGAAGCTAGAGAATAAAATGAAATTTTCGGTTACCTTCCATCACAACAAAAGTAACTCACGATTAATGGACATACTATTTTTAAACTTCCAAGATCCTTCTCAGTGTCGGAGATGGAAGGCTTTGTTTCGTCCGTGTCCATTACCTGATCATAGTCTTTGTACTACCGATAAAATAATCCTGCGTGGCCCCATTTCACAAATTCCTATTTCTTGTAAATGATGATCCTCGGTATACATAAGAGACTCGTCGGTGAATTTGTTTGCTGAAAAAATATACATGATTAAAATCAACTTTATGTAATGTAAATATTTGTTAACCTAAA